>NC_135980.1:21051965-21184765 GCF_053455715.1 Rhinoraja longicauda | reverse complement strand
ATACATGGAGTAATGTTCAACTTTCTCAAAGATTTCAAGCAACAAAGAATTGTCCTGAAGATAGACACAAAAAGCTGGAGTAACTCAGCGGGACAGGCAGCATCTCTGGATAGAAAGAATGGGTGACGTTTCGGGCCCAGACACTTGACGTTCGAAGAAAGATCTCGGCCCGAAACGTCACCCTTTCCTTCTCTCCAGAGATGCTGCCTGTCCTGTTGAGTTACTCCAGCATTTTGTGTCCATCTTCAGTGTAAACCAGCATCTGGAGTTCCTTCCTATACAGAGCGTAGAAGAGTCCTATTTATTCACAAAATGCTGGAGTAACTCAGCAGGTCAGGCAGCATCTCAGGAGAGAAGGAATGGGTGACGTTTCGGGTCGAGACCCTTCTTCAGACTGATGTCAGGGGGACGGGCCCTGATCATTTTAGAAGAGTCCTGATCATTTTAAATCACCCACGGAGCAATGTAATTGTATCTCGGGGCAATTCACATTACAGTGGTGGAGAAGAATTTCCAAATTGGAGCAACAGAGATGGTTTGCACACAGGGGACTTGGCACCGAAATATTGTCAGAAACGTCTTACTTGCAAGCAAGAAATCTCTCCTTGTGTACAGGGCTCACATGCGGCATTAGATTTAACACGGGGAAATATAAGTTCTCTTCTCCTTCCCTGCAATACAAATGTTATTTCAGCTGCGAGACAACTATAACGTCATGACATAGATGTTACACTTTCCAATAGATGTCTGGGTGTTTTCCTCTTTACCCCCGAGACCCTAAGTTTAAATTCAAGCCTGCTCCTCTGCCAGATCCATCAAGGCAGCGGATTTTGGATGTTTACGGCTCAATTTTCCATTTCTCTCATCAGCCGTGGAATCCTAAACGGCAGAAAGCTCTCCTCCGCCCTTCAGCCTGTCTTGGCTGGCTTTTAATGGGCCTCTGTTGTCACGCACATCGGTGGCGATAGTCTTAGCATGGATCGCTCATCCCTCCACAGCAACACAAACATCACAGCTCCCCCCCTACATCCACACCCTGCCAACAATGACAAGAAGCACCGCCCGCCACACCCCGACTTCAGGATCCAGAACTGAAGGACGTTCCTTTAGGAAGGAGATGAGTGCGAATTTCTTTAGTCAGAGGGTGATAAATCTGTGGAATTCTTTGCCACAGAAGGCTGTGGAGGTCAAGTCGATGGATATTTTTAAGTCAAGTCAAGTCAAGTCAATTTTATTTGTATAGCACATTTAAAAACAACCCATGTTGACCAAAGTGCTGTACATCTGTTTAGGTACTAAGGAAAAAATGAAACATACAGTAGCACACAAACATAACAGCACATACAAAACAGTTCACAGCGCCTCCTCAATGGGCCTCAAACGCTAGGGAGTAGAGATAGGTTTTGAGCGTGGACTTAAAGGAGTCGATGGAGGGGCAGTTCTTATGGGGAGAGGTCTAGGAGCTGCAACCGCAAAAGCACGGTCACCCCTGAGCTTAAGCCTAGACCTCGGGATAGTGAGTAGCCCCAAGTCGGCCGACCTGAGGGTTTAAGGCAGGGATAGATGTATTCTTGATTAGTACGGGTGACAGGGGTTATGGGGAGAAGGCAGGAGAATGGGGTTAGGAGGGAGAGATAAATCAGCCATGATTGAATGGCAGAGCAGACTTGACGGGCCAAATGGCCTAATTCTGCTCCTATCACTTATGACCATATGACCTCCTCCAGAAAGTCCCTGCTTTATTGTCCCAGAATGGAGCGTCGGACATTTTCCTCTGGAATGTCGGAGGTTGAAGGGAGACAATAGACAATAGGTGCAGGAGTAGGTCATTCGGCCCTTCAAGCCAGCACCACCATTCAATGTGATCATGGCTGATCATTCTCAATCAGTACCCCGTTCCTGCCTTCTCCCCGTGCCCCCACTTGTGTGAGTGGGCGGATACATGGCAGATGCAGTTTAATGTAGATAAGTGTGAGGTTATTCACTTTGGAAGCAAGAATAGAAATGCAGATTATTATCTGAATGGTGTCAAGTTAGGAGGAGGGGGAGTTCAACGAGATCTGGGTGTCCTAGTGCATCAGTCAATGAAAGGAAGCATGCAGGTACAGCAGGCAGTGAAGAAAGCCAATGGAATGTTGGCCTTCGTAACAAGAGGAGTTGAGTATAGGAGCAAAGAGGTCCTTCTACAGTTGTACCGGGCCCTGGTGAGACCGCACCTGGAGTACTGTGTGCAGTTTTGGTCTCCAAATTTGAGGAAGGATATTCTTGCTATGGAGGGCGTGCAGCGTAGGTTCACTAGGTTAATTCCCGGAATGGCGGGACTGTCGTATGTTGAAAGGCTGGAGCGATTGGGCTTGTATACACTGGAATTTAGAAGGATGAGGGGGGATCTTATTGAAACATATAAGATAATTAGGGGATTGGACACATTAGAGGCAGATAACATGTTCCCAATGTTGGGGGAGTCCAGAACAAGGGGCCACAGTTTAAGAATAAGGGGTAGGCCATTTAGAACGGAGATGAGGAAGAACTTTTTCAGTCAGAGGGTGGTGAAGGTGTGGAATTCTCTGCCTCAGAAGGCAGTGGAGGCCAGTTCGTTGGATGCTTTCAAGAGAGAGCTGGATAGAGCTCTTAAGGATAGCGGAGTTAGGGGGTATGGGGAGAAGGCAGGAACGGGGTACTGATTGAGAGTGATCAGCCATGATCGCATTGAATGGCGGTGCTGGCTCGAAGGGCTGAATGGCCTACTCCTGCACCTATTGTCTATTGTCTATTGTCTATTGACTCCGCTATCCTTAAGAGCTCTATCTAGTTCTCTCTTGAATGCATTCAGAGACTTGGCCTCCACTGCCTTCTGAGGCAGAGAATTCCACAGATTTACAACTCTCTGACTGAAAAAGTATTTCCTCATCTCCGTTCTAAATGGCCTACCCCTTATTCTTAAACTGTGGCCCCTGGTTCTGGACTCCCCCAACATCGGGAACATGTTTCCTGCCTCTAACGTGTCCAACCCCTTAATAATCTTATACAAGACCTGATAGAAGTTAATAAAATGATGAGAGGCCTAGCTGGGGTAAATAGTCAGAGCCTACTTTCCCAGGCTGGCAATGTCTAACACTAGAGGGCATAGCTATAAGGTAAGAGGGGGAAGGTTTAATGGAAATGTGCGGGGAAAGCTTTCTTACACAGAGAGTGGTGGGGGCTTGGAACAGGTTGACAGGAGTGGTGGTGAAGGCAGGTATGAAAATGGGGCTTAAGAGGCTTTTGGGTAGGCACGTGGAAGTGCAGGGAATAGAGGCATATGGATCTGATACAGGCAGATGAGAACAGTTTAACTTGGCATCATGTACAGCACAGACATTGTGGGCCGAAGGGCCTGTTCCTGTGCTGTGCTGTTCTATGTTCTATGTTTAATTGAGCATGATATCGCCTGTCATGTGAGAGCAGAACAATACAACTAAATATAAGATGGGCAGCAAAGATTTCAGCATTTCACACACTTCAGTGCCCTGGGAGAGAATCGTGGTGCTTAAGAATTACAGAACAGCATTGAGCTGAGGGAGGACATTTGGCCCATCAGGTTAATATAAGAAAATAACTGCAGATGCTGGTACAAATCGGTTTGTTCACAAAATGCTGGAGTAACTCAGCAGGTCAGGCAGCATCTCAGGAGAGAAGGAATGGGTGACGTCACCCATTCCTTCTCTCCTGAGATGCTGCCTGAATTGGCCCATCAGGTTAATGCTGGCTCGCTTGACCAGCAAGCACATAGGCATGGAAGACTATGTACCAAGTACAGGTAGGTGGTTCAGTGGTGCAACTGCGAGACAGGCACCCTTACAGCACCTGGTTTGTCCCTGACCTCGGCCACTGGCTGTGTGGAGTTTGCACGTTCTCCCTGTAACCTCGTGGGATCCCTCCAGGTGCTCCGGTTTCCTCTCGCATCCCGAACATTGATGGTTTGGAGGCTAATTGGCCTCTGTAAATTGCCCCTAGTGTGTAGGGAATGAATGAAAAAGTGGACAACATAGAACTAGTGTGAATATTAGGGTGTTCACCTAATATTGGTCAGGTAATATTGGATCGATGGTCGGAGTGGACTCTTGGGCTGAAGTGCCTGTTTCAATGCTGTACCTTTCAATCACTCAATCCATAATAAAGAGAATCTGTTTCCAGTGAGTAAAAGACTATAGAATTTGGCAGGCCGATGATGCAGCAGTAGAGACTTACAGCACCAGAGACCCAAGTCCGCTCCTCACCACAGGTGCTGTCTGCACGGAGTTTGCACATTCTCCCTGAGACCGCGTGGGTTTCTTCCAGGTGCTCCGGTTTCCTCCCACATTCCAAAGACATGCAGGTTTGTAGGTTAATTAACTACTGTGAAACTTGTCCCTCGTGTGTCGGGTGGAACCAGTGCATGGGTGATTGCTGGTTGGCATGTACTCAGTGGGCCGAAGGGTGTGTTTCCACTATGTATCTCTCAAACTAATTTAGGTGGGGGTCTGATGGTCAACATCGATATGGTGGGCTGAAGGGCCTGGTTCAGTATTGTGTGACTCGATGATACTTTCTCATAACATTATGTTTGTAAGTTCATAATGTTATAGGAGCGGAATCCCTTTAAATCTGTGCCCTCTGGTCTTTTAGACATAGGAAGCATTTTCCCGTTGTTTATTTATCTAAACGTGTCATGGTTTTAAATATCTCAGTCAAATCTCTTTTGAAATGCCTTCTGTACACAGTGAAGGATGCCATCTTCACAAGGAGCACCATCTTTCTGCTGTTCTGCAGGATATGTTTAGAGTACTGTCTTTCCCTTTATAGTTCGATATTGCAATTTCCTTCCAGACAAATTTGCTTCATGGGGTTTAAACGTTTCCCCTTATCAATGGCGAGGAAAAAGTCCCGACTCCTTCAGTCCGCCCACGTTACTATAATCCCTCAGCCGCAAATCCTGACACATTTCTGTTTCTGCTCCTGAACCTTCATGGACCTCCTCAGGCCTAGTGCCAAGAATTGTATACAACACTGCATCTGGGATCATACTAATCAGACTTACATTTATATGGAGACACAAGAAACTGCCGACGCTGCAATTTGGAGCAAAACGTGTTGGAGGAGCTCAGGAGGATCTGTGGAGGTAATGGAATGGACAGATGACGTTTCGGGTCGGGACCCTTCATCAGGCTGAGAACATTTGTGTAGTATTTTGCATTGTACATCTCTATTTATAAACCATAGGACGCCATATCCTTTAACTACTTTGAGCTTCAAACACCCCCACAATTTCCCTGTTTCTGGCACTCCCTTTACAATTTTGCCGACCGCTAGTATTTTCTTCCCACAGTTTTCCTATTAAACAGTATTACCTCATACTTTTTTTTTTTCCGGTGAAATTATCACGACAGCCCACAGTAGGAGATATAGACGAGGGGAAGTGGTTGCAAGCAATGTTATCTGAAGCAGTTGCTCAGCGAATTAGGCATGGGGAGAGGAAGATTCCAAAGATCACTTTCAAGATGATGCAAGTTAACAAGAGAGCGAAGCGAGGTTTGAAATGGGAAACATTGAAAGCAAATGGAACAAATATGAACGGAAAGAAATTGCAACATAAAAATGAGGGAGGAATAGACAATAGACAATAGGTGCAGGAGTAGGCCATTCAGCCCTTCGAGCCAGCACCGCCATTCAATGTGATCATGGCTGATCATCCACAATCAGGTATGTAGGTTAATTGGCTGGGTAAATGTAAAAATTGTCCCTAGTGGGTGTAGGATAGTGTTAGTGTACGGGGATCATTGGGCGGCACGGACTTGGTGGGCCGAAAAGGCCTGTTTCCGGCTGTATATATATGATATGATATGATATGAATCAGAACCCCGTTCCTGCCCTCTCCCCGTACCCCCTGACTCCGCTATCATTAAGAGCACTATCTAACTCTCTCTTGAAAGCATCCAGAGAATTGACTTCCACTGCCTTCTGAGGCAGAGAATTCCACAGATTTACAACTTTCTGATTGAAAAGGTTTTTCCCCTTCTCCGTTATAAATGGCCGACCCCTTATTCTTAAACTGTGGCCCCTGGTTCTGGACTCCCCCAACATCAGG
Organism: Rhinoraja longicauda; assembly: GCF_053455715.1. Lineage (NCBI taxonomy): Eukaryota > Metazoa > Chordata > Chondrichthyes > Rajiformes > Arhynchobatidae > Rhinoraja > Rhinoraja longicauda. The sequence goes on along the minus strand of NC_135980.1, from coordinate 21,178,659 downwards.
AACATGTTTCCTGCCTCTAACGTGTCCAATCCCTTAATAATCTTATATGTTTCAATAAGATTCCCTCTCATCCTTCTAAATTCCAGTGCATACAAGCCCAGTCGCTCCAGTCTATCAACATACGACAGTCCCGCCATTCCGGGAATTAACCTAGTGAACCTACGCTGCACGATCTCAATAGCAAGAATGTCCTTCCTCAAATTTGGAGACCAAAACTGCACACAGGAAGACAGAATTTTAAACATATCATGGACACATTGACAGCAGATAACATATGGGGGAAGTTTTTTTACACAGTAAGTGGGGGCCTGGAACACATTGCCAAGGGTGGTGATGGAGGCAGACACAAGAGTGGTTCACACTTTGTCAACGTTATCCCACTTTCTCATCCACTCCCCGTACATAAGGCACAGTTTTACAGCAGCTAATTAAGGTCATAAGGTCATAAGGGATAGGAGCAGATTTAGGCCATTTGGCCCATCAAGTCTACTCCGGCATTCAATCATGGCTGATCTACCCCTCCCTCCGAACCCCATTCTCCTGCCTTCTCCCCATAACCCATAACCTATACTTATCAAGAATCTATCTATCTCTTTAGAATCTACGGAATCAAGGGATATGGGGATAAAGCAGGAACGGGGTACCGATTTAGGATGATCAGCCATGATCATATTGAATGGCGGTGCTGGCTCGAAGGGCCGAATGGCCTACTCCTGCAGAGGAAACCCACCCGGAGGTCAGGATCGAACCGGGTCTCTGGCACTGTGAGGCAACAGCTCTATCAGCTGCACCACTGTGCCGCTCAGCAGTTGGATTTACACTACAGTGGACAATATCAGCCACTGTGTTAGGTCCTTAACTACTCGGGATTAATATCTGCTGGATTCATTTTAGATTCATTTGCTTCTTCTGGGTCTTGCATTAAATGAGTTTGAGTTTTGTTTACTGTCACGTGTTAAATGTTATTTGTTTGCATTAATGAAGACCCAGGACAATATACACTTGACTCAGAGTGTCCGCATGGTGTGACAATAATCCATACAGTCAACTAGTTCTCGGATTTCATCCGTGTCTGTGCTGAATTGGACATTTTTTCCTGAGGTGATCCAATTGTTTCCATGCAAGAGAGGGGTCTTGGTTCATGTCCAACTCTCTTTACGATGTCATTAATCCTGATATCCTTTTGCCAAGATTTTATCATTCCATGTCCAATTTTCTCCGCTAAGTCTCCTGCCCTTTTTATTGGGGGACTCGGAGATGGTTAGTTCTGGGATCAAGAGTCAAGAATGCTTCACTGTCTTAAGTATCGACAGTGGAACGATGAGATTCTTACTTGCGAAGACACACAGTGCTGGAGCAACCCAGCAGGTCAGGCAGCATCTCTGGAGAACATGGATGGGTGACTGTTTAACGTCGGGACCCTTCTTCAGACTGATTGCAAGAGGGGTAGAAAAGTGGATAGTGTTTTGAGTTTAGTCTTAGTTTTAGATACAGCGCGGAAACAGGCCCTTTCGACCCACTGGGTCCGTGCCGCCCGGCGATCCCCGCACATTAACACTATCCTATACCCACTAGGGACAATTTTTACATTTGCCCAGCCAATTAACCTACATTCCTGTACGTCTTTGGAGTGTGGGAGGAAACCGAAGATCTCGGAGAAAACCCACGCAGGTCACGGGGAGAACACACAAACTCCGTACAGACAGCGCCCGTAGTCGGGATCGAACCCGGGTCTCCGGTGCTGCATTCGCTGGAAGCAGCAACTCTACCGCTGCGCCACCCTGTTGGATATGGAGGCTGGTGGGGTGAAAGACCAGGCAGGGGACTCTGTCCTTGTACCATCTATGGGAGGAGAGGGAGAGAGAACAGAACTACAGGACGCAAAGGAGACACGGGTGAACGATCCATCGCAGGGGGGAAAAAGAAAGAGGACATCTCGGATGCATTAGAATCCACATCTTGGGTGAGATGCAGTGGAGATGGATAAATTGGGAGTCGGGGATATGCCATTGCAAGAGGCTGGGAAGAGGAAGTGTGGTCCAGATAATTGTGGGAGTACGTACATTTGTCGTAGACATCAGTCAATAGTCCACCACGGGAGATAGACTAGCGACTGATCTATCACTGAGGAGAGACTATCAAATGGCATCTTCCCCATGCCTTTAGAGCCTCCAAACATTATTCCCTTATCATGTATCATAGATCATATATCATGTATCATATACACTGTAAATGGATCGATTGTAATCACGTATTGTCTTTCTACTGACTGGTTAGCGCGCAACAAAAGCTTTTCACTGTACCTCGGTACACGTGACAATAAACTAAGCTGAAACAGCGTGGAATCAGGCCCTTTGGCCCAGTGAGTCCACGCCAAGCATAGTTCTATCCTACGCACTAGGGACAATTCACGGAAGCCAGTTAGCCGACGAACCTGCATGTCTTTGAGATGTGGGAGGAAGCCAGGGCACCCAGAATAAACCCATGCGGTCACAGGGAGAACGTGCAAACTCCACACAGACAGCGCCCACAGTCAGGGTTGAGCCCGGGTATCTGACGCGGTAAGGCAGCGACTCTACCAGCTGCTTCTAAACTGGGTCTGTCCAAGGCAGAGCTAAATAATGGATGTTGTTTACCCTGTGATTACAGACCTGGAAGACACAGGTAGAATATAACCACCCCACCACAGGTTATTTTCAACCTGTGTGTCTTCAAGATCTGTGATCACATCATGACCAATATCCACATTATACACAGTAGAATGCTCAAATTAAATAAAATGTGTTGGGTAAAGCTGGAGATTAATGCTATGGCAGTAAGTAAGGTGGGAAAGTGGCACAGCTGGTAGTGCTGCTGCCTCACAGGGTCAGAGACCCGGGTTCGATCATGACCTCGGGTGCGGTCTGTGTGGAGTTTGCATGTTCTCCTTGTGACCACAAGGGGTTTTTCCGGGTGTTTTTTCCGGATGTTCCCTCCCACATCCCAAAGACTTGTGAGTTTGTATGTTAATTGTCCTCTGTGAATAGTCCCTTGTGTGTAGGGAGTGGATGTAAATGCATAGAACTAGTGTGAACTAGTGTGAACTAGTGTGAACTAGTGTGAACTAGTGTGTAGGGAGTGGATGTGAAAGCATAGAACTAGTGTGAACTAGTGTGAACTAGTGTGTAGGGAGTGGATGTGAAAGCATAGAACTAGTGTGAACTAGTGTGAACTAGTGTGAACTAGTGTGAACTAGTGTGAACTAGTGTGTAGGGAGTGGATGTGAAAGCATAGAACTAGTGTGAACTAGTGTGAACTAGTGTGAACTAGTGTGTAGGGAGTGGATGTAAATGCATAGAACTAGTGTGAACTAGTGTGAACTAGTGTGAACTAGTGTGAACTAGTGTGTAGGGAGTGGATGTGAAAGCATAGAACTAGTGTGAACTAGTGTGAACTAGTGTGAACTAGTGTGAACTAGTGTGTAGGGAGTGGATGTAAATGCATAGAACTAGTGTGAACTAGTGTGAACTAGTGTGAACTAGTGTGTAGGGAGTGGATGTGAAAGCATAGAACTAGTGTGAACTAGTGTGAACTAGTGTGTAGGGAGTGGATGTGAAAGCATAGAACTAGTGTGAACGTGTGATCAATGGTCGGTGTGGACTCGATGGGCTGAAAGGCCTGTTTACATAAGTTCATAAATTCATAAGGTATAGGGGCAGAATTAGACCATTCAGCCCATCAAGTCTAGTCCGCCATTCAATCATGGCTGATCTATCTTTCCCTCTCAACAAACAAGCTGTATCTTTCAGTCCAAATCAAGTAATTGATCTTCATATTTCACTCAGCCCAGCGGTATGAATATTGACTTCTCCAAGTAACACTTGCACACCCTCTCTCTCCACCCCTCCCCCACCCTAGTCATCGTACTAGTTTCACTGTCTGAATTACTCGTTATCACCTTCCCCACATCCAACAATGGACCCTTGTGGGCTCCACCTTTCCTTGATCGTCGTTGCTGGCTTTGATCAGTCTTTTCGCATATCTGTCATTAATTTGCTCTATGTACATTTTCATATCTCTCCCTTCCCTCTCCCCTGACTCTCAGTCTGAAAGAATGGTCTCGACACGAAACGTCACCTGGGCCTTATCTACAGATATGCTGCCTGACCTGCTGAGTTACACCAGCCTTTTTGTGTAGGAAAAACAACTGCAGATGCTGGTATAAATCACACGTCTTGCAGCTCCACTGCGAATTCTCCTCAATGTATGTCTACTTTGAAGAAGTTCTCCTCCTCTCTTCCATGAGAGTTTAGCTTCTTTCCCTCTCTGTCCCCTCCCACTTCCCAGTTCTCCCACTAGCTAGTCTTCCTGTCTCCTACTACATCCTTTCTTTGTCCCGCCCCCTCCCCTGACTGACATCAGTCTGAAGAAGGGTCTCGACCCGAAGCGTCACCCATTCCTTCTCTCCAGGGATGCTGCCTGGCCCGCTGAGTTACTCCAGCAATTTTTTGTCTACCTTCCAGCATTTTTGTGTCTCTTTTCGATGTAAACCGGTATCTGCAGTTCCCTCTTACACAATTACATTCACTGCCAGGGCAACATGTACCAGTAGAATGAAGAACCATCTGCATTGATCAGTAAAAGGCTTGCCATAACTGTAGCAAATCACTGCCGTCACCTTTTAACATCTGTTTGCAGTGTGATAATTAAAACTTTACTGCAGATGTTAAGTGCGCACAGCTGAGAATGGCGAGGCGGAAAAATAAATCTCCCCTCCCCTTTCATGCTGAGGCATTCTGTTGTGCACTGACTAAGGTGTTCTCTAACATACTAATAGATATCACTGTGCCGGGACATTAAACTGGGCAGCTAGCTGCCGTAATTTGAACACCATCCCTACAACATTGACCAAGGGTCGGAGGGATCGCCGGTTGGAGGATATTTAAAAGCAGCCATATTTAAAGAGGCACTGCCGACATTTAAAGGGTACTAAAAGAACAAAGTAGAATGTCATCTGGACAAGATCAACACACAAACCTAGCCTGCGGCCTGGTGGCCGTTGCTATGGCGAGGAGGGGAATCCATCCTCAGAGCGAAGGATCACAATGAGAAATGCAGTGGCCTCCACTTAGGGTAAATGCAGCTTATCTGGAACTCATGCATCGAGCATTCTCAATGCAGCAGGCAACAAATCTCTGAGAACATTAAGCAAATGTACACTTTGCGTAAGATTAGAGCGGTAGAGTCAGACATCATGGAAACAGGCCCTTCGGCCCAACCCTCCATGTCGACCAAGATGTCCCATCTGCAGTAGATCCACTAGTTAGGGGCGGCATGTTGGTGCAGCAATAGAGTTGCTGCTTTACAGCGCCAGAGTCCCGGGTACGACCCTGACTACATCTGCTGTCTTCTCCGAAAGCTCCGATTTCCTCCCACACTCCAAAGACGTACAGGTTTATAGGTTAATTGGCTTCGGTGATAATTGAAAATAATCCCTAGTGTGTAGGATCGTGCTAGTGTGCGGGGATCGCTGGTAGGTGCAGACTCAGTGGGCCGAAGGGCCTGTTCCGCGCTGTAACTGTGAACTAAACTAAACCTGCCGGTGATTGGCCCATAGAACTTTTTTTTTGTTTGTTTTTATGAAAATGAAGCTCAAACGATGAATTTTATTTCAAGTGATATGCAAAATAAGTATGAAAATAAATTTATTTCCATCGAACCACAAGGGCAGTGTTGTTGTTGGCTGATCAGAAGCAACTTTGTCTTTTAAAGATTGGCGCTTAATGCAATGGTGAGCAGAGATATTCACTTGATTTATTTTTGTACTATTTTATATTTATACCGTTAAGCCTTAAACAATAGAATTGATTGATTAATTGAGAGATATAGGCCTTCAGCCCAACGAGTCCACACTGACCACAGAAATATATCTCGAGGATAATTTCACAGTGCGGCAGTAAAATGTAGAAACAAGGAACTGCAGATGCTGGTTTATTTTTTTTAAAAGACACAAAGTACTGGAGTAATTCAAAGGGTCAGGCAACATCTCTGGAGATGTTTCAAATTGGGCCCTTTCTTTAGTGTAAAATACATGGTAAAGTGGCGCAGGAGTAGGGTTGCTGCCTTACCGCGCCAGAGATCCGGGTTCGATTCTGACTGCGGGTGCTGTCTGTACGGAGTTTGCATTCAAGAGAGAGCTAGATAGAGCTCTTAAGGATAGCGGAGTCAGGGGGTATGGGGAGAAGGCAGGAACGGGTTACTGATTGAGAATGATCAGCCATGATCACATTGAATTGCGGTGCTGGCTCGAAGGGCCGAATGGCCTATTGTCTATTGTCTATTGTCTATTGTTCTCCAGGTGACCGCGTGGGTTTCTTGGGGTGCTCCAGTTTTCTCCCACATCCCAAAGACGTGTGGGTTTGTAGGTTGATTGGCCCTCTGGAAATTCCCCCAAGTGTATGGAATGGATGAGAAAGTGGGATAATGTAAAACTAGTGTAAACAGGCGATCGATGGTCAGCATGAACTCGGTGGGCTGAAGGGCCTGATTCCACATTGGATCTCTAGAGTCACATAGTCATAGAACACAGAAACAGGCCCTTCGACCCAACTTGCCCATGCCGACTAAGATGCCCCATCTCCATTAGTCCCACCTACCTGCCTATGGCCTGTATCCTTCTAAACCTTTCCAATTCATGTACCTGTTCAACTGTCTTTTTAAATGTTGTGATAACACCTGCCTCAGTTACCTCCCCTGGCAGCTCGTTCCATAATACTCACCCCCCTTTGTGTGAAAAAGTTGCCCTCAGGTTCCTATTTAATCTTCACCCTCTCACCTTCATCTTATTTCCTCTGATTCTTGTTTCCCCGCTCCGGGTACAAAGTACATTTAGGGAGGTAGAGTGGCACAACGGTTGGGTTGCTGCCTTACAGCGCCAGAGACCCAGTTCGATCCTGACTACGGGTGATATCTGTACGGAGTTTGTATGTTCTCCCTGTGACTGCTTGGGTTTTCTCCGGCTGCTCCGGTTTTCTCCCGCTGTAGGTTCATTGGCTTCGGTAGTTTGTAAAATTGTCCCCAGTGTGCAGGATAGTCTTAGTGTACGGGGTGATCGCTGGTCGGCGTGGACTCGGTGGGCCGAAGGGCCTGTTTCTGCACTGTATCTCTAAAGTCTGAAGTCTAAAGTCAAATAAACTAAGCTAAAATGAAAGTCAATCTGTACAAGTGACTGTGATTCCCGATCTGCACAGAAGCAGTAACTTTACGTGAGGGTTGTGTTTTGTCCAAGTGCTTTACACATGACCTTAAGCAAACAGTAATAAGTAGCATGCATATTTCACCCACTCACAGTGTGCAGGGAAAAGATTATGTGGCAATATTCCTAACACAATATAACTCTGTCCCCAACAGTTCTTCTAAAGGAGGATGTACATTCCTTCAGCCACCTCCTCTACTTATTTTATTCTCTCAAGAGATGTAGGCGTCATCGGTAAGGCCAATATTTAATATCCACCCCTTATTCCCCTTGAGAAGATGCTGTTGGGTTTTTTTGTGCTGCATTTTTATAAGGTAAAGAATTGAAAATGCTTCAGTGCAGGTTGAATGGGTACATTTGCACGCAAACACAACATGCAGGGAATGGAGGCATTTGGACTTGGGAGTGCCGGTGCGGGATTCACAAAAAGTTAATATGCAAGTCGAGTTGGTAGCAAGGAAGGCAAATGCAATCTTGCATTTATTACAAGGCGACTAGAAACAGAAACAGGGATGTAACGTTGAGGCTCTTTAAGGCTCTGGTCAGGCCGCATTTGGAGTGATGCGAACAATTTTGGGCCCCATATCTGAGGAAGGATGTGCTGGCTCTGGAGAGGGCCCAGAGGAGGTCTTACGAGAATGACCCCGGGAATGAGTGGGTTAATTGAGTGAGTTGATTGACCTGGACGATGACACGTTGGCCTGGCTCGCCTCGACGGGACTGCAGGCCTAAAAGACATACGACAGAAGAAGAAATGGTTTAACGTATGATGAGCATTTGACGGAACTGGGCCTCCACTCGCGGGGAGAATGAGGGAGGACCTCATTGAAATGTCCAGAATAGTGAAAGGCCTGGATAGAGTGGATGTGGAGAGGATGTTTCCACTGGTGGGAGAGTCTAGGACCAGAGGTCATAGCCTCAGAATTAAAAGGCGTTTCTTTAGGAAGGAGTTGAGGAGGAATTTCTTTAGTCAGAGGGTGGTGAATCTGTGGAATTCATTGCCGCAGAAGGCTGTGGAGGCCAAGTCAATGTATATTTTTAAGGCAGAGATAGATAGATAGATTCTTGATTGGTATGGGTATCAGGGGTTATGGGAGGAGAATGGGGTTAGGAGGAAGAGATAGATCAGCCATGATTGAATGGCGGAGTAGACTTAATGGGCCGAATGGTCTAATTCTGCTCCTATCACTTATGAACTTATGATTAAGTACAGGGAGATGAGAGCTGGTCTTGGCATTGTGTTCAGCATGGATCCACTAGGCCAAAGTGCCAGTTCCTGTGCTTTACTGCTCTAAGATCTATGCAACATTTCTTTTATTTGCCCAGTTTCTGCATAGATTCTCACAGATTCATACAGCACGGGCAAAGATCCTTCATCCTAAATTGTCCATGCCAACCTAGGTGCCCCATCTAAGCCAGTCCCATTTGCCCGCATTTGACCCAAATCCCACTAAACCTTTCCTGTCCGTAGACCTGCCCAAGTGTGATTATTGTACCCTACCTCAACTACCTCCTCTGGCAGCTCATTCTATACACCCACCACCCTCTGAGTGAAATGTTGCCCCTCGGGTACCTATTAAATCTTGCCCATCCCAGTTGAAACTTATGTCCTCTGGTTCTTGATTACCCTACTCTGGGTAAAACATTCTGTGCATTCACCCTGTCTATTCTGCTTCGAAAGGATTTTCAGCACGAATACGAAAACCCACATAAAATCATTTTGTTGTTATACAGCAAAAAAAATCACTTGTAATGAGGTCAGGAAATACAAGTCTGGCAGCATCTACGGAAAGAAAAACAAAGTTAACGTTTCAGGTAATTAAACTTTTTTCCGAACTGTACAAATTCCGCGAGTCCGAGAGAAATCCATTCGGCGGAGGGAAGCAAGTAAACCTTTCCAGAGGAGGGGTGGCAGTCAATTGGACAGTGATCGGAAAGTGACAAACCTGCAGGTGTTGGAAATCTGAAACAAAAACTGAAAATGCTAGGGGACACACAACAGGTCAGGCAGCGTCTGTGGAGAGGGAAACGGGATTAATAGTTTAGAATGAATGGTTCATTCATCAAGCTTGGGACGGCCCAGTGAAGCAGCTGGTGGGCTGCCGCCTCACATTGCCAGAGACCTCACATTGCCAGAGGTGGCTGAGCACTTCAACTCCCCCTCCCACTCCCAGTCTGACCTTTCTGTCATGGGCCTCCTCCAGTGCCATAGTGAGGCCCACCGGAAATTGGAGGAACAGCACCTCATATTTCGCTTGGGCAGCTTGCAGCCCAGTGGTATGAACATTGACTTCTCCAACTTTAGATAGTTCCTCTGTCCCTCTCTTCCCCTCCCCATTTCCAGTTCTCCCTCTATCTTCCTGTCTCCACCTATATCCTTCCTTTGTTCCGCCCCCCTGACATCAGTCTGAAGAAGGGTCTCGACCCGAAACATCACCCATTCCTTCTCTCCTGAGATGCTGCCTGACCTGCTGAGTTACTCCAGCATTTTGTGAAATAAATATCTTCGATTTGTACCAGCATCTGCAGTTATTTTCTTACACTTGCCAGAGACCCAGATTCTTTCCTGATCTCAGGCACTGTCTGTGCAGAGTTTGCACCTTCTCCCTGTGATGGCATGGGTGCTCCAGTTTCGTCCCAAATCCCGAAGATGTGCAGGTTTCTAAGACAATTGGTCTCTGTAAATTGCACTTCGTGTGCGGGGAGCCTATGAGGAAATAGGATAACCTAGGACTAGTGATCGATGGTCAGCGTGGACTCAAAGGGCCTAAGACCCTGTCACCATGCTGCATTTCTAATCTAAACTTAACTGGTGAGCAGTAATGTCACCTCAGAGCTGGTATGCTGGTGTGCACATTAATGTGCATCTTTAACACCGCAGGAAACAACTGCAATTTACTGGGTAGATACTTTGAAACAGTAAATAACATGCTTTTTATTTTAATGCGTGGCATTGGGATTTTACCAAATCAGCATTGTACCTTGGACCCATCAGTACAATGAGTAACCCAAGACACTGCTCCATTGAAGTACAATTTAAAATTATCTGCCGTCTAAATTTAGCTGCACTGTTCAGTTGAAAACCGCTTATCATGTTTCCTTAAACAAGATGCTTTGGACTTAATATTAGGTGATTATGTATCTCCAGCTTATTGACAGTCAACTGTGATGTTATTTTGTTCTTTATTTCATTGCTGGTTGCCACGCCAACATAACTTAACTGCTTTAGGCGTGAGGTAGCAATTGTTGAATCTTTCATCCCGTTTTATGCATTTTTGAGTTCTACTTTTTTCCCAGCCTCCAGGAGATCCAATCTAATTGAGATCTCCATTTCATGTTCAGGGTTTTGTTTACTATTTTGTTTGTAGAGATGCAGGGCGGAAGGAGGCCCTTCGGCCCACTGAGTACAACCTGCGATCCCCGTACACTACACTTTCTCACTCTACTAGGGGCAATTTACAATATTTACCGAAAGCCAATGAACCTACAAACCTGTAAGTTTTTGGAGTGTGGGAGGAGACCAGAGCACCCAGGGGAAACACACGCGGTCATGGAGAGAGCGTGCAAACACCACCCAGACAGCACCCGTAGTCAGGATTGAACACGGCAATCTGGTGCTGTAAGGCACCAACTACTGCTGCGCCACAATGGCGGCCAAGTCAAAACTTTCTTCCCATGGATCTCAAGGATGAGAGCTAGGGGGACATGAAGGGGATTTGAGGGGCAGGTTTTTTACACAGAGAGCAGTTGATATCTGGAACTACCTGAATGGGCAATGGTGGCGCAGCTGGAATGGCCACTGCCTCACAGCGCCAGAGATCCGGGTTCAATCCCGGCCTCGGGTGCTGTCTGTGTGGAGTTTGCACGTTCTCGCTGAGGCCGCTCCGGGTGCTCCAGTTTCCTCCCACATCGCAAAGACGTGCAGGTTTGTCGGTAACATTGGGCTCTGCAAGTTTTCCCCTTGGGTGCAGGGGACGGATGAAAAAGTTGGCCTAGCTAGAATGGGTTGTCGCTGGTCGGCACGGACCCGGCGGGCCGAAGGGTCTGTTTCGATACTATATCTCTAAACTAAACTAAACGAAACTAATCCAAACTAAACCTACATGTTCTTTGTGAAAGAAACCTATCCCGCAGATCCCCTTTGAATCTCCTACCTCTCGACCCTTTGGTTCAGTGGGAAGAAAATGGTGACCGTCTATCCCTTGTGTGCAGTTGAGCTCTTCGGTGAAGGTTCAATATCTCCTGACAAGCTGCAGTGAAGCAGGGGGATCGGTGCACGTTACAGGAATGGTGGAACAATTAACGCTCCGTCAATCCATCAGGGGGCCGGAGAATGCGGATTGTGCCGCCAATCCCTGGGATGTTCCCAATCAGCAGCCAAGTTGCTTAACGGAATGTCCTAAAAGTGCAGATAATTGATGATGCTCTCCAATTGCACTTACTGACCCCACTGGGCAGCTCCGGGCTTGTGACGAAAGGATTTTGATGCGGAGTGAACCAAATGGTGCCAGATGACAGTAAATGCTCTCATCATTCTGGTTAATGAGGCTGTGGAAAACGGGAAGCAATTTGACATTTCACAAAGGTCATTGTGTGGTGGCGCTGAGGAGGGGGATCGCTGAAAGCAGCTTCTGATATGATCAGGAGCCAAGAGTTAAGAGTGCCTAAATGCCATATTTACCGACCACAAAACAATGACGCTCTTACGTACCACGGCACACCAGGCTTGCTAACACTGTGCTCATAATTCATCATTGGTGATCTTACAGGGAGTATAAAATCGTGGACGGAATAGAAAGGGTGAATACACAGGGTCTATATTTCAGTCATAGACTCATACTGCATGGAAACAAGCCCTAGGGCTCTTGAACGGACCGCAATTATAAACTGAACCTCTGTGAACTGCAGATAGACACAAAATGCTGGAGTAACTCAGCGGGTCAGGCAGCATCTCTGGAGAGAAGGAATGGGGGACGTTTCAGGTCAAGACCCTTCTTCAGACTGACGTCAGGGAGGGGAAGGGAGATACATAGATAAGGAAGTGTGAAGGTGTGAAAACAGGGCGAAGGAAATGGAGATCAAGGAGAATGTAGGACAGATCATAGTCAGCTGGGAGAAGGTAACAACAAAACAAACAGAGATGAAATGTAGTCGGAGAAAGTAAGACTGGTCAGAGAACTGGGAAATGGGGAGGGATGGAGAGAGAGGGAAAGCAAGGGTTACAAATTCAGAGAAGTCGATGCTCATACTGCTGGGGTGGAAGCAGCCCAAGCGAAATATGAGGTGCTGTTCCTCCAATTTGTGGAGAAGGTCAGTATGGGAATGGGAGGGGGAGTTAAAGTGTTTAGCAACCAGATTATCAGGTAGGTTTAGGCGGATTGAGCGGAGGTGTTCAGCGAAACAATCGCCGAGCCTGCGCTTGGTCTCACGAACTGGCTTTGGTTGCACAAAGGACTCTGGCAAAAGGACTTTTTTTGCACTAGGTTTTGTGGTTATTCCTTTATTGAGTTTTTGTGTATTATATAATAGAGTCATCCAGTACGGAAACAGGCTTATGGGCCCAACTTGTCCATGCCGACCAAGATCTAAGCCATGTGTAGGAAACTGCAGATGCTGGTTTGAATCGAAGGTAGACACAAAACTCCCGCTGAGTTACTCCAGCATTTTGTGCCTCCCCTCATCTAAGCTAGTCCCATTTGCCCCCGCATTTGGCCCATATTCCTCTAAACCTTTCTTGTCCATGTACTTGTCCAAGTAGGATAGGGGAATCAAAAAACAGAGGACGTATATTTAAGGTGAGAGGGGCAAAAATGAATACAAACCTGAGGAGCAAGCTTGTCACTCAGAGGGTGGTAGGTATACGGAATGAGCAGCCAGAGGAGGTAGTTGAGGCAGGTACCATACAACATTTAAAAGATATTTGGACATGTGCATTGAAAGGAAAGGTTTAGAAGGGTATGGGACAAACACATCCAAGTGAGGCTAGTGTATCTTGGTCGTCATGGATGAGTTAGACCCAGGGGCCTGTTTCCATACTGTATGACTCTATGATTCTTATACATAATAAACATAAATTCAATAAATTAATAATCACAAAACTTAGTGCAAAAAAAAGACCTTTTGCCATAGAGCTTTGTTCAACTAAAGACAGTTCATAGAAGTTTTGTTTATAGTTGAGGTTTGTGTTGTGCAGTATTCAAGAGCCTGATAGTTGTTGGGAAGAAGCTATTCTTGAACCTGGTGGTCACAGTTTCCTGGCTCTTGTGCCTTCTCCCTGATGGCGGGAGTGAAATGCAAGCGTGGCCAAGGTAACGTGGGTCTTAAATGACATTGGCTGCCTTTTTGAGGCAGTCTCCTGTAGATTCCTTCTACGGTGGGGAAGTCAGTACCTGTGATGGGCTGGGCATCTCTCTGTAATCTCCTTCATCCCTGGAGCATTCGAGTTGTCAAACCAAGACACCGCGATGCAACCAGTCAACTTGTTCTCCACTGTACACCTGCAGAGGTTCAACAGTGCATTCGTTGACATACCAAACGTCCGCAGTCTTGTACGGAAGCAGAGGCGTTCATGGTCATATCCAACATGAATTGGAAAGTGAAGTATGTGGCGACATGCAACTATCGGTATTGATTCTTGGTGGTTTGAGGCAATACTAAAGGTATCTTCGAGAGACAAACACACCCACACACGGTTTCATATGACCAGAGAGATCAAAACTGAGATTTCCGGGGGGTTTTTTAAGGTGAATTCGTAGCATTTAAAGCATTATCACTAATATCATTACGCATTATAATCTAGGTTCCGTGCACTGAACAGACGGTTTAAGGTAGGATCGTGGAACTGTTAGTAAGTTGAAACGAGGAACTGCAGATGCTGGTTAATATACAAAAGGATACAAACTGCTGAAGTAACTCAGCAGGCCAGGCAGCATCTCCAGAGAACATGGATCAGTGAAGTTTCGGGTCAGGACCTTCTTCAAAAATGCCCTTCACATTTCTCTAGAGATGCTGCCTGATCTGCTGAGTTACTCCACCATTTTGTGTCTTTTCGTGGAATCGTTAGTTAGGGGTCCACAGTGCACAGAGTTAGTGCCTGAGATACTTAACTGGAAATGTATCAGGAGCCAAATGCTGTGAGAAAGGGTCTCAGATAATTCATCCATTTTATTATTGAAACTTTAGTCATCTTTTTGTAATATTAAACGTTTTAAATAGTGGTATTTTCGAGGCTTTTGGATAGATAGGTGGATTATGCAGGGAATGGTGGGATATGGATTATGTGCAGGTAGATAAGAGTTGGATAAGTAACTGATAATTCCACCTAGCCAACACCATAATCATGCATTGCCTTTCCGCTGGCTGGCGAGCATGCCACAAAAGCTGTTCACTCTACCTCAGTACACGTGGCAATAAACTAAACCTGAGGTCAGGGTTGAACCAGGGTCTCTGGTGTTGTGAGGCAGCAGCTCTACCAGTTGCACCTCTGTGACACCCCCCCCCCCCCCCCCCCTTGTTATTTTAGTACTATCACACCCTCTCTAATAGTGGCACGTACAATATTTTTTTAAAACACTGTATCAGTAACTTGTTTTTACACAGAGGGTGATGAGTGCCTGGAACATGGTGGTGGGTGTTGAGGAAGATACGATAGTGGTGCTTAAAGAAACTCTTGGTTAGGCACGTGGATATGCAGGGAATTTAAGCGATATGGATCATATGCAGCAACCAAGAGCTGGTCTTGGCATCATGCTCGGCACAGACATTGCTGGAATACGGGCCTGTTTTTGTGCTGCACTGTTCTATGTTCTACCTTTTAATGGACTTGCCTGGCACTGGTTCCCTTCCCCCACGCGGGGGTTAAAGATGGACAATGGACAATAGACAATAGGTGCAGGAGTAGGCCATTCGGCCCTTCGAGCCAGCACCGCCATTCAATGTGATCATGGCTGATCATTCTCAATCAGTACCCCGTTCCTGCCTTTTCCCCATACCCCCTGACTCCACTATCCTTAAGAGCTCTATTTAGCTCTCTCTAGATAGAGAGGGAGCCAGTTGTTTCACGATTAATAGCAGAGAGCAAATCTAGTTAGTCTTTTGAAATATTGTTAGAAGAGCAGAGATTCATGAAGGAAAAATTGTGGCGCGCACGTTTCCTTTAAATTCATATAGTAATAATGTAAGAGACAATGTAATAAAAGTTGTAGCACCATGAAAGAGACAACAGCTGTACAAACCTGTATTCAACACTCTGGGGAAATAAACAATGTATCACAGGGTTTTATTAACAATAAAACATGTGACTCCGCGACTTGAGAGTATATAATAGTTCTAAAATAACAAAACACCAATATAAAATCTCACCATATTCAGGTAAGCGGAATTTACTTTTGGTTTATAACCATATAACCATATAACAACGACAGCATGGAAACAGGCCTGTCCGGCCCTACCAGTCCACGCCGACCACTCTCCCTGACCTAGTCTCATCTACCTGCACTCAGAGTTTAGAAATACGGGATGGAAACGGGCCCTTCGGCCCACAGAGTTCACGCTGACCATCGATCACCCGCTCACGCTAGTTGTATGTTAACGCACTTTCTCATCCACTCCCTATACACCAGGGGAAATTTTACAGGGGCCAATTAACCTACAAACCCGCCCGTCTTGGTGGTGTGTGAGAAAACCGGAGCACACGGGGGAAACCCACGTGGTCACAGGAAGAAGGTGCAAACTCCATACACAGACAGCACCCGAGGTCAGAATCGAACCTGGGTCTGTGGCGCTCTACCAGCTGTGCCAGTGTGCCACCCCTGGTCAGTACCCCTCTTGCTTCACTGCTGTTACCCTTGTCATTACAAGCGACTTTCTTTAGCACAGCTGCATAAATGTCCTCATTGGACTCTTTGCTACAAGTGGACTATCAGTTCCTGAAGAAAAACTCCTCGATTTCCTGTGATTAATGTTACAACCCGCTTTTATTTGGCTTGTTGTTATCTCAAGGGCCTGAATCAGGTTGTCAAACGTCATGGTCTCGCACAGTCTACACAATCAGACTTTGTTCAGAGACTGGAAGCCAAGATAAAGAGTGCAGATCCAGAGGAACACTGTTTGTAGTCCAAATTAATTGGAAGAGTTAGAGAGATATATATGTGAAATAGAACAGAGTAAGTGAGAAGCAAATAGCAAGGTTATAGCCTGTTTTTTTCAATGTGCAAACTTCATCTCTCTTTGGGAAGATGCATCAGAGGCAGCTGCCTTAGACGGCACAAACTACTCAGGCTTCAAAGCTTTGCACTGTACCTCTGGTACACGTGATAATAATAAACCTAAACCTAATCCTAAATCTCTCAGTTAGAGAGACATCAGTTTAGTTTCTAGGAAAGAACTGCAGATGCTGGTTTAAATCGAAGGTAGACACAAAATGCTGGAGTAACTCAGCGGGTCGGGCAACATCTCTGGAGAGAAGGAATGGGTGACGTTTCGGGTCGAGACCTTTCGTCAGACTAGTCAGGGAAAAGGGAAACGAGAGATGTAGACGATGATGTAGAGAGATAAAGAACAATGATTGAAGATATGCAAAAATGTAATGATGATAAAGGAACCAGGCCATTGGCAGCTGTTGGGTGAAAACAAGAAGCAGGTATGACTTGGGTGGGGGAGGGATAGAGAGAGAGGGAATGTCAGGGTTACTTGAAGTTAGAGAAATCAATATTCATACCACCGGGCTGTAAGCTGCCCATGCGAAATATGAGATGCTGTTCCTCCAATTTGCGTTTAGCCTCACTCTGACAATGGAGGAGACCGAGGATAGAAAGGTCAGTGTGGGAATTGGAAAGTGTTTAGCAACCGGGAGATCAGGTAGTTTCAGGCAGACTGAGTGAAGGTGTTCAGCGAAACAATCGCCCATCCTACATTTGGTCACGCCGATATATAAGAGTCCACATCTTGATCAACGGATACAGTAGCACAGACTCGCTGGGGCAGGCAGCAACTCTGGAGGACATGTTTTGTACTAATTATGCTTTTCTTAAGTTATTGAATTTTCTTTTGACTACTGTGTTTGGGCGACGTTTCGGATCAGGACCCCTCTGTCGATTGATTGTAGTTGGGGGGAGAAAGCTGGAAAAGAGGTGGAGGTGGGACAAAGCCTGGCAAGTGATAGGTGGATACACATGGGGGGAGTTCTTGATTGCTAGATGAGTGGACAAAGGCCTGAGATGGGAAGAAAACAAGAGGATGTGAGCTGTGAGAGAATGGGCATGGGGTGTGAAGCCAGAGGGAGGGATATAGGTGGAACGGGATGGCCATAGGGAAAAGGGTTATTGTAGGTCAGTTACATAAACTTGGAGAATTCAAGGTTCATGCCATTAGGTTGTAAGCCACTCAAGAGGAAAATGAGGTGCTGTATAATTTATCATTTATATTTTATCATTTATCCTTATTGAAATGATATATTATATAGGATGAAGAGACAATAGTCAAGAGTGTTTAATTGTCATATGGATGGAAAACGGAACATTGAAGTTCCTATTTCCAGCAGCATAACAGGTCTATAAACACAGAACTCATGGATAATACAATAAACATTTGAAAATTTCAGTAGGTTAAAAAAAAACATTATTCGTACAAAACAAGTCCCCAGTGCAACAAAGACAGTTCGAAGTTCATAGTTGAGTTGGAGATGTTGTGTTAAAGAGACTGATGATTATTGGGAAGAAGCTGTTCCTGCACCTGGAGACCTGGAGATCACTATTTTCAGAGTCCTGTACATTCTTCCTGATGGTAGGAGTGAAAAGAGAAATTATATGTAAAATGTAAGAGAAATTGTGTGTGTATGTGTGTGTGTGTGTGTGTGTGTGTGTGTGTGTGTGTGTGTGTGTGTGTGTGTGTGTGTGTGTGTGTGTGTGTGTGTGTGTGTGTGTGTGCGGGCGCGTGTGTGTGTGTGTGTGTGTGTGTGTGTGTGTGTGTGTGTGTGTGTGTGTGTGTGTGTGTGTGTGTGTGTGTGTGTGTGTGTGTGTGTGTGTGTGCGGGCGCGTGTGTGTGTGTATATATATATAAATATATATACGCACACACACACACATACACACACACAATTTCTCTTATCTATTAGATATCATTCCACTATATATCTTGCATGTGTATT
This sequence comes from Rhinoraja longicauda, assembly GCF_053455715.1. Classification (NCBI taxonomy): domain Eukaryota; kingdom Metazoa; phylum Chordata; class Chondrichthyes; order Rajiformes; family Arhynchobatidae; genus Rhinoraja; species Rhinoraja longicauda. Next base: position 21,160,279 of record NC_135980.1, on the reverse strand, counting down.
GTTTGTATATATATATATATGTGTGTGCATACACACACACAAAAATGCACACACACGTGTGTGTGTGTGTGTGTGTGTGTGTATGCAAAACACACATATATACAAACAATACACACACAAACATTTTTATGTATACGAGTTATAGATACACATATGTGTGTGCATGTGTGCATGTGTGCATGTGTGTGTGTATATATACATACACACATTTATATGTATATGCTTATGTATATGTGTGTTTATCTATATATATATATATATATATATATATATATATATATATATATATATATATATATATATATATATATATATATATATATATATATATATATATATACACACACATATACATATAAATATATACATATTTACACACACACATATAACATTAAAATAACATAATTCTCTTTCCTTCTTCATTCACAACCCATGGTGAGAGTGAAGAGTGTCTGGGAACAGCCAGGGAGCATTGTCTCACCACTCCGTCAGTGGAAGAGGGGACCTTTGATCGGTGGACATTTGACGAGGCGGCAAAGACTGCTAACTCATGCTGGACCAGCAGCTTACAGAGGCACGTAAACCACACAGGACGCCGTGCCACAGTCGACCGAGTGATGCAGGTCAAGTCTCCGAAAATTCGCATCTCTCCAAATGCAAGGACAACTTCTGTCAGGAGGCCTTCATTTGTGAGGCGTTTTGCTGCACAATTTTGTTTTTCTTAGCAAACCGTTGTGCCCTTCACTTCTTTCACAAAAGACTAATTATCTACCGCCAGTGCTTCCGCTGTTCTACCCCTCCCCCGATCCAGCTCCCTGATTCCCCCCCCCCCCCCATCTCTTGGAAACTATTTCTGAGTCAATCACCAGCCTTCATGACTGCCTGTGAAACTCCTTCTCCCTGTCATTTGCAGCTGCAACAGTTACTGACTGAATCACCCGAAAAATCACTCTCATCCTTTCACTGGCTCCCGGAGAAGAAACGTTATATTTTTAAGACAAATTACTTAGGGAAAAACGAAGCAGAATCGTGGAGCCAATTTCTTTTTAATTTATAGAGAGAAAGCCACAAGGATGTCCTATGTCTGATGATTCAGGGCCCAACAAGACTTTTCTCACGTGTAGGAAGGAAATGCAGATGCTGGTTTACACCGAAGAGAGACGCATGAATGCTGGAGTAACTCAGCGGGTCAGGCAGCATTTCTGGAGAAAAGGAATAGGTGACATTTCGGGTCAAGACCCTTCTTCAGACTGAGAGTCAGGGGGGAGGGAAACTAGAGGTATGAAAAGGGAGAGAACAAATCAGAACCATCATGTCCTAGGCACATCAACAATTGGTGATGTTGTACGTTTCGATACACATGTTCAGCTTAATCTGAAAGCAACGATTAAAATCGATTTGGACAAATGCTTTGTGTAGGAAGGAACTGCAGATGTTGGTTTAAATGGAAGACAGACACAAAAAGCCGGAGTAACTCAGTGGGTGAGACAGCATCTCTGGTGAAAAGGAATAGGTGACGTTTCGGGTCGAGACTTCTCAAGAAGGGTCTGAACATCTCTGAAGGTCTCCAGAGATGCTCTCTGACCCGCTGAGTTACTTCACCATTTTGCGTCTATCTTTGGACAAATGCTTTATTTACATTCACCTCTGTGTGTTTGACATAAAATTGTTTTGTGACGAATGAAGGATTTATTGCAAATCGATATCTACTCAAATTAATGTCTGAGGATTCCCATAAAGTGATTGAGCTCACTAATTCCATGCTATCGAGGACTGGGCGGCACAGTGGCACAGCTGGTAGTGCCACCGCCTCACGGCACCAGAGACTCAGGTTCGATCCTGACCTCGGGTGTTGTCTGTGTGGAGTTTGCACGTTCTTCCTGTGACCTCGTGGGTTTCCTCTGGGTGCTCTGGTTAATAATAATAATAATAATAATAATAATATATTCCTTTATTCGTCCCACACCGGGGAAATTTACAGTGTTACAGCAGCAACGTGGATAGCAAGAGAGCAAGAGATCATTCATTATAAATAAAAGATACATAAATTGTCATCAGTTTTCTGTGTGCTCTTAGCTGTTATTGTTGACACGTCTGCTGGGAGCAGTGCTGGTTGTGCAGTCTCACAACAGCGGGAAGGAAGGACCTCCTATATCTCTCCTTCACGCACTTGGGGTGAAGGAGTCTGTCACTGAAGGAGCTACTCAGTGCAGTGACAGTGTCCTGCATGGGGTGGGAGTCGTTGTCCAGCAGCGATGTTAGCTTTGCCATCATCCTCCTCTCTCCCATCACCTGCACTGAGTCGAGGGGGCAACCCAGGACAGAGCTGGCCTTCCTGACCAGCTTGTCGAGTCTCTTCCCTTCCGCTGCTAAGATGCTGCTGCTCCAGCAGACCACTCCATAGAAGATGGCCGATGCAACCACCGTGGTGTAGAAGGTCCTTAGGAGTGCCCCCTGCACTCCAAAGGACCTGAGTCTCCTCAGCAGATAAAGTCTACTCAGGCCCTTTCTGCATAGCGCATCGGTGTTTTCAGTCCAGTCCAGTTTATTGTTGAGGTAGACACCCAGGTACTTATAAGAACCCACCCTCTCGATGTCCATTCCCTGGATGTTCACCGGTGTCCGGGGGACCTGGCTGCGCCTGCGGAAATCTACCACCATCTCCCTGGTTTTCCCCGCATTGATCCGGAGGCAGTTCCGCTGGCACCAGTCCACAAACTCCTTGATCAGTTCTCTGTATGCCCTGTCCTCATCGCCCATGATGAGGCCGACGATGGCAGAGTCGTCAGTGAACCTCTGTAGATAGGAGTCTGCAGAGCTGTGCCTGAAGTCCGCAGTGTACAGGGTGAACAAGAATGGCGCTAGCACTGTTCCCTGCGGAGCCCCAGCTTCCTCCCATATCGTAAAGGCGGCAGCTTGTAGGTTAACTTGCCTCTGTGATTTGTTCCTCGTGTGTAGGGAGTGTCCGAGAAAGTGGGATAACATTGAATTAATGTGAACGGGTGTTCGACGGTTGGCATGGACTCAGTGGGCCGAATGGCCTGTTTCCACGCTGTATCTCTAAATTAATACAAATCCCAGTTACCTGCATTTGTGTCACTGTATGCCAAATGCTGGTCCAGGTACAGTTTCTGGTTGAAAGATAGGGAAACAGGCCCTTCAGCCCACAAACCCCATGCCGACCATTGATAGCCCATTTACATTAGTTCTATGTTTTCCCACTTTGCCATCCACTCCCTACATACCCGGGACAATTTTCGGAGGCCAATTACAAACCCACATGTCGTTAGGCTGAGGAAGATAATAAAGAAATGTCCATGTTATTTGGTCCTTACCATCACCATTCATTGCAATGCGGTAGAGATATGGTTCTCGACCCGAAACGTCACCCATTCCTTCTCTCCCGAGATGCTGCCTGACCTGCTGAATTACTCCAGCATTTTGTGAAGAGATATGGTTACTGTATTGAGTGATTATGTGCATTTCTCGACTTATTGACAAATTGGCTTATGGACTTGGTAAAAATGGGATCTGTGCTTCACCCATGGGCAACCTATATCTGTGTAAAGTCTCGTGAAGTGTGGATGGAGGCAGCACTGAGAGGTCCTAGCCTCAGCTGGCGGCTGTGACCCTGCTGAGATGGGTGACACAATTGGCCTTTGAGTGTCTCACCGTCTTCTGGCTGAAAGGGGAGGAAAGGGAACGGAAAGGTTTCTGGATGGGCTCACCTTGAACAGAGCAGGTGACATCCATGGAAATGTGCCTTCAGGAAAAAGGGATGAAAAGTTTACTCGCATTTATAGAGCAAGCTTTCAGAACCTAAACCATTATAGAGCCAATAATTTATTTTCAAAACACTGTTACCATGTGCAAAATACTGCAGCCAACTCACATGCAGAATGCCCTCCCAAAACTCAATAAAGTGGGAGACAGTGAGTTGGTGATGCAAAGATAAACATAGCCCAGGATTCTTAAGATTAATTCTGCAGTCAGTCCTGAAGTTAGCCAATGAAGTATTTGAAATTAGCAAGGTGGCTCTTTAAACAGCGAAGAACGCAATAAACGTTTGCAGCAGTTCCTAGTTTAGCTTTGTTAGTTTAGTTTAGAGATGCAGCGCAAAAACAGGCCCTTTGGCCCACCGAGTCCGCACCGAGCAGCAATCATCATACACTAGCACTATCACTATCCGACACACTAAGGGGCAATTTACATTTTTTACCAAAGCCAATCAACCTACAAACCCGCAGGTCTTTGGAGTGTGGGAGGAAACCGGAGCACCCGGGATAAGTCCATGTGGTCACAGTGAGAATGTGCAAACTCCGTACAGACAATCCCCATAGTCAGGATTGAACACCGGTCTCTGGCACTGTAAAGCAACAACTCTACCGCTGCGCCACCGTGCCACACAATAGTTCTACAATGACTACTCCACTACAGTGGTAGTATGAATGATTTTTAGATTATTAAAACTTTTGTTAGTCCGCATTTAAGGTATCATCTGCAGTGTTGATTACCCCCATTACTGTAACGGCATGGAAACTTTGGAAATAGTGCCAGGAGAGATTTATCCGGAATGTTACCTGGATCAGAGAGTATTAGCGGTGAGGAGAGGTTGGACAAACTTAGATTGTTTTCTCTGAAGCAGGAGGTTGAGAGAAGTGTATAAAATTATGAGAGGCACGGATAGAACTGGGAGTCAGAATCTTTTTTTCTGTGCAGCACGGTGGCGCAACGTTAGAGTTGCTGCCTTACAGCGCTTACAGCGCCAGGGACTAGGGTTCGATTTCGACTCCGGGTGCTGTCTGTACGGAGTTTGTGCGTTCTCCCCGTGACCTGCGTGGGTTTTCTCTGAGATCTTAAGTCTCCTCACACACTCTAAAGACGTACAAGTTTGTAGGTTAATTAGCTTGGTATGAATGTAAATTGTCCTTCGTGTGTGTGTGTGTCGGATAGTGTTAATGTGCAGGGATTGCTGGTCCGTGCAGACTCGGTGGGCCGAAGGGCCTGTTTCCCTGCTGTATCCCTAAATGAAACTAATACTAAATGTCACTATGCAGGCATTGGAGGGATGTGGATCGCGTGCAAGCAGAGAAAATAGTTTAACTTGCCATCGTGTTCAGCACAGACATTGTGGGCCGAAGGGCCTGTTCCTGTGCTTGACCATGTTCTACGTTCTATGCAGTAAACTACAAAATAACATTTTGAACCTCTAAGTAGACTCACACCTGAAACATCCATTGAGCCAAATGGTTCCAGACATATACAATCACATCATGAGGAATGTGGTAAAAGTCTGGTATCACGAAATCTGATACTTGAGTCGGGTATAAGTCCAGCCGTGGGTATGGTAGATTACACACAGAAGTGATGATTATGATCATAGATTATGGTTATGCACACAGCATGGAATCAGACTCTTTGGCCCAACAAGTCCAAGTCAACCACCAATCACCCATTCACACTAGTTCTACATTATCCCACTCCCTACACACGAGGGGCAATTTACCATGGCAAATCAACCTACAGACTCGCCAATCCAGGGATGTGGGAGGAAACCAGAGCACCCGGAGGAAACCCACGTGGCCACAGGGAGAACATGCAAACTCCACACAGACAGCACCCGAGTTCAGGATCGAACCTGGGTCTCTGGCACTGTGAGACGGCAGCTCTGCCAGCTGCCCCACTGTGCCAACCTAATGGGCACAGTAATTGGCATAGTTTCCACTGGAGAGCAGTGATTACAAGCACCATCAATGGTGGGTAAAAGCAAACTTTTCACAATTTGCGTTTTAAAAAACAGCGTCCATTTGATCTGATTTTTTTCCAGGCTGATGATGATGTTCATCTTTGAAGATCTAAAGGATTATTTTTTATTTTGGTGGAATCTATTGACATTTGAATATATTTTGAAGTATTCGTTTAAAACAAAACTCTCAACATTATTTTGAGTGGAGATGAATGGAAAACTGCATTGAAAATCCAAATTAGACAAATGAATGCACAAATAACAACTTGCAAATCAGTAGCAGGTGTTAGTTAGGCCACTCACCCCCTCGAGCCGACCCCACACTTCAATATGATGGTGAGCTCAACTCCACATTCCTCCCTGAATCAGGTCGTCAAGTCTAGTTTATCCTGGATCTGTCGATCTCTGCTGGAAAACTGGGCTATTTCCACCAACGTTTGTGGACGGGACAGTGGCGCAGCGGTAGCGTTGCTGCCTTGCAGCACCAGGGACCCGGGTTCAATCCTGACTACGGGTACTGTCTGTACGGAGTTTGCACCTTCTCCCCGTGACCACGTGGGCTTTCTCCCGGTGCTCCGGTTTCTTCCCACTCTTCCAAAGACGTGCGGGTTTTGTAGTTTAATTGACTTCTGTAAACTGTCCCAAGGATAGAGGTGATCGTCGGTCAGCACAGACTCGGTGGGCCGAAAGGCCTGTTTCCATGCTGTATCTTTAAACCAAACTGAGCATTTGAGTAAGAGAGTTGCAAAGATTCATAATCCTGAAATATTGGTGCAAAATGGAGGATCAGCACTTCATATTTCACTGGCCCAAGGGTCTGAATGTTGAATTTTCCAATTTTTAAGTAACTCCCCTTCCCCCATTCTCTTTCTTAAGACCACCCCACTCCAATGCGCACTCCCAATATGTCGCCCCTCTTTTCTCTTCCCCGCCCTCCCCTTATCTCCTTCTATCTATTTCCCACACTCTGGCTTTACCTTTCACTCCTCATCTCCTCTCCCTACCCGGCACCTCTTTCACATCTAGCCTTTGTCACTTACTCTACCAATCTGCCAATCAACAACCCCCCCTTCCACCCCCCCCCCCCCCCCCGTCTGTATCCACCTATCACTTGCCAAGTTTTGTCCTGCACCTATCTCTTTCCTAGCTTTCTCCCCCCATTCCCACCCCACCCCCCCTCGTTTCACTCCTATCACCCCTGAAGAAGGGTCCCGACTCTAAAATGTCCCTCCTCAGATGCTGCATGACCGGCTGAGTTCCTCCATCGCTTTGTGTTTGGCTCAAGATTCCAGCACCCGCAGTTCCCTGTGTCTCCGCTCCTCTCTCTTAAACGGGTGAGTGCTTATTTTTAAACAGCAGGCCCTGGATCATTTCCGCATCCAACCTGTCGAGATCCCTCGGGTCAGAGAGGAGAAGCCGGAGTCTGATCCTTTGTGAAGGCAGAGAGACAAATGCCTCGTCGTCATCGGCAGCGATCTCCCATCAACGCGAGCCCAAGAGCTGAACTGCCGCCAGCAACATATTAATCTTCTCTCTGGCAAGTGTCCATGAAGCAAGATTAGACGGCGTGCTCCATTTTCCACACTGCCTCCCAGTAGCTAACGCTCCACCTCGGGGGAGGGAACGACATTTTCCCTGAGAAAGCGCAGGCCGACGTTCCCCAGAGACAATTGTTTTCGGAGGTGCGGTTGAAGTTGAGGTGTTTTGGTCTCACTCGTGTGTTTGCCGAGGGAGCCCTCGACAGAACATCTGAGGAAAAGCAGTGGTTCCCAGGACGCAATGACACTGAAACCTTAGCACCAGCCAGACTGGGGGAAGACAAGCACTGAGCGCGCGAGGGGGCCGACCCGGCCTCGTATCGCAAGACTAGCTGCCCTTCTTCATTTAAGAGGTGTCCAATCACATGAAAAACATGCCGAGGGGGAGCCTCGTCAGCAGAATCCTTGCCTGTGGGTGATAAATCCGGCCATCCCAGAGCCTCCGACTGAACTGGCTGTGTAGAGGGTTCTGCTTTTACTGGGAGCCGCTGACAGGATACGCAGGATATTGCCGCGGCAACGTTCCAGAAATTTCCGCGGGGGGAGAAATGGCAAGAAAACTCCTCCCTCACAAGCCAATGATTCCATGAATTCGCTAACGGAATCAAGGGATATGGGGAAAAAGCAGGGACGAGATGATCAGCCATGATCATATTGAAAGGCAGTGCTGGCTCGAAGGGCCGAATGGCTTACTCTTGCACCTATTTTCTGTGTTTCTATGTTTCTAAGACAGTGCTGGAGTAATGTAGCAGGTCAGGCAGCATCTCTGGAGAATAAGGACGAATGACGTTTCGGATCAGGACCCTTCTTCAAACTGAAAATAGGGGGTTTGGGGGCTTCATAAATTCATAAGTGATTCGAGCAGAATTGGGCCATTCGGTCCATCAGGTCTACTCTGCCATTCAATCATTGCTGATCTGTCTGTCTCTCTTAATCCCATTCTCCTGCCTTCTCCCCATAACCTCTGAAACCCGTACTAATCAAGAATCTATCTCTGCCTTAAAAATATTCATTGACTTGGCCTCCACAGCCTTCTGTGGCAATGAATCCCACAGATTCACCACCCTCTGACTAAAGAAATTGGATTGGTGAAGAGCTGGAGGCAAAAAAAAGACCAGGATCAAACCATGAAATTTTTGTTAGGAAGGAACTGCAGATGCTGGTTTACACCGAAGATAGACGCAAAATGCTGGAGTAACTCAGCGGGTCAGGCAGCATCTCTGGAGAAAAGAAATAGGTGACGTTTCAGGTCGATTCCCTTCTTAAGACCGCATCTCTGGAGAAATGGAAACATAGAAAATAGGTGCAGAAGCAGGCCATTTGGCCCTTCGAGCCAGCACCGAAGAGGTGCATCTCTAGAGAAAAGGAATAGGTTCATCTCTGGAGAATAGGATGGGTCTCGAGCCAAAACATCATTTATTCCTTTTCTCCAGAGATGCTGCCAGACCCACCTAATTACTCCAGCATTTTGTGTCTTTTGCCATTCCATGAAATCCAGGATTTCAACGAAAGTCATACAGTGGATGCCGGGGTTTTGTTGGGTGTTGGAGTCAACTGGAAAGGAAAGATTTCTTCCACCAAGCTGAGGGCCTTGTGACTTGGGTGTTGCAGGCACAGAATTCAGGGCCTCCAAACTATGGGTGATTACGTTCAGAGGTTCATAAGTGGTGGGAGCAGAATTAGGCCATTCGGCCCATCAAGTCTAGTCCGCCATTCAATCATGGCTGATCTATCTCTCCCTCCTAACCCTATTCTCCTGCCTTTCTCCCCATAAATCCTGACACCTGTACTAATCAAGAATCTATCTATCTCTGCCTTAAAAATATCCATTGACTTGGCCTTCCCTGGCAATGAATTATCACACAATGTTAATGTCTGAAGAAGGGTCTCGACCCGAAACGTCACCCATTCCTTCTCTCCTGAGATGCTGCCTGACCCGCTGAGTTACTCCAGCATTTTGTGTCTACCTTCAATTTGAACCAGCATCTGCAGTTATTTTCCTGCACAATGTTAATGGGTGGGTGTAAGGAAAGAGCTGCCGGAGGAAGTAGTTAAGGCAGGTGCAAGAGCGACATTTAAAAGTCATTCAGACAGGTACATGGAGAGGTGAGGTTGAGAGGAAAATGAGCCAGATGGAACTAGTTTAGATGATCAACGTGACAAATGGGGCAAAACATAGACATAGAAACATAGAAAATAGGTGCAGGAGTAGGCCATTCGGCCCTTCGAGCCTGCACCGCCATTCAATATGATCATGGCTGATCATCCAACTCAGTATCCCGTACCTGCCTTCTCTCCATACCCCCTGATCCCTTTAGCCACAAGGGCCACATCTAACTCCCTCTTAAATATAGCCAATGAACTGGCCTCAACTACCCACTGTGGCAGAGAATTCCACAGATTCACCACTCTCTGTGTGAAAAAAAACGTTCTCATCTCAGTCCTAAAAGACTTCCCCCTTATCCTTAAACTGTGACCCCTTGTTCTGGACTTCCCCAACATCGGGAACAATCTTCCTGCATCTAGCCTGTCCAACCCCTTAAGAATTTTGTAAGTTTCTATAAGATCCCCCCTCAATCTTCTAAATTCCAGCGAGTACAAGCCGAGTCTATCCAGTCTTTCTTCATATGAAAGTCCTGCCATCCCAGGAATCAATCTGGTGAACCTTCTCTGTACTCCCTCTATGGCAAGAATGTCTTTCCTCAGATTAGGAGACCAAAACTGTACACAATACTCCAGGTGTGGTCTCACCAAGGCCCTGTACAACTGCAGCAGAACCTCCCTGCTCCTATACTCAAATCCCCTCGCTATGAATGCCAACATACCATTCGCTTTCTTCACTGCCTGCTGCACCTGCATGCCTACTTTCAATGACTGGTTATTGTGAATGTGGAAATTCTCTCCAAATTTACAATACCCCAGATCCTGTTTCCATGCTGTGTGACTCTATTATCACTACTAGATGAAGTCGTACAGCATAGAAACAGGCCCTTCGGCCCACCATGTCCATGCTAACCATCAAGGACCCATCTATGCTGAACCCATTTCCCAGCAGTTGGTCCTTTGTCTCCAATGGCCGGCACTTTGTAAATGTGGTGAGAGTCCCTCCCTCCACCAACACTGTGTGAAAAACATTTCCTCCATTCCCTTCCAACCCTCTTACCTCTCACAGTAAACGTATGCCCTCTGGTTTCAGACATTGCTGTCACGGCGAAAAAGTGTAGATGGGGCACACTGGTCATCATGGCCATATTGGGCCGAAGGGCCTGTTTCCACATTGTACGAATCTATGACTCTATGAGACAGTTTCCACGATCCATCTAATCTGCTGGCCAGGTCCCTTGAACGTGTTTTCCATGTGAATGGATACCCTGTTAAAATTAAGAGGAACCGCAAGTCTGTGGCTCAGAGCACCAGGAGTGCAATGATGGTGGGTGTCATTGTATTCTCTGGTCCACTTTCACGGAGTCACGTGGAAGAGAAACAGGCCCAGACCACGCTGACCTTCAAGCACCCATTTGTACCAACTCTCCCATTTTATTCTCTCCAAATTTCACGATAACTCTCCCTAGATGCTACCACCCCAACATTAGGGGCAATTTATAGCGGGCAATTTATAGCGGCCAATTCGCCTTTTCACTGCCACGTAGAATGTATGTGATAATTGTACGTGTAATTGTAATTTGCATTTCAGTGCGTTGTCTGAGTCAAAGTGCCTGCTGAAAGCAGCTTTTCCATTGTATCAGTACCTCATTGTACTCAAGAATTAACTAGACGTGAACAGGTTGTTGCATTTATTCACTATATTTCATCTGGACACAGAGCCTATCCCTGTGCTGGTCTGATCGAAGACACAAAAAGCCAGAGTGACTCAATGGGACAGGCAGCATCTCTGGAGAGAAGGAGATGCCGCCTGTCCCCGTTGAGTTACTCCAGCTTTTTGTGTCCATCTTCGGTTTAAAGCAGCATCTGCACTTCCTTCCTACACTGTTCTGGTCGTGTTTTGTGTGACCCCTTTGTGGCAACTACTTATCTGTCAAATTCCTGCTTCAAGATTCGGACTGGCATGGCTTACATAGTCTCTCTCACCGCGTCTCGGATCACTTGGACTCAGCACAGGGTTGTTCCCGGGAGAAAGTGTTATGAGTGTGGCCTCTCTATCTGATTTCAGCACTGCCCAGTTTCAGAGAAATGATCGGTCAAGAATGTTGTTTTTAATCTGTTGGCATTGACAGTGAAGTCCATTACGTTAAAAGAAGCATTTCAAAGTAGGTGACATTTCACCGTCGATCATCTTCCCTTTCCTAAATGAAATATAAAAGATAAATCTGCCTGTTGGTTTACAATTAGTTGTGGCTTACTGTGCTTAGAGTGTGGGAAATGGACAGAAGCATTCACAATATTACAATGACTGAAAAGGCACAATAAGGACAATTTTATTCTGTTGACCCCCAGCATTATGCTTATTTTATGGCTTCCTGTGGGGTTGTAAAGGTAAACTTCTGATTCGAGGGCAGGTAGGATCATTTTTGGTACAGGCAGATAGAACTGAACATGCATCACAAGCAGGAGGACCTAACGCATGATGTCACCGAACCATGTCCACCACAGATGCTGCCTGACCTACTGAGTTACTCCAGCACTATGTGCCTTTTTTGATAAACCAGCATGTGCAGTTCCTTGTGTCCCCACACACCACAACCTATTGCACATCTAGAACATGTAACGTGATGTATTTGCCTGTTCCCTCTTCCATAGACATGCTTGCTTGATCCATTTTGTAACCACCCCTTTCTCCAGTTTGCAACTATCCTTCGAAGAGAGAACAGAGAACGGGACAGCACAGGAATGTCTCTGGTGAAAATTATGTCAAGTTGAACTAATCTCCTCTGCCTGCACGTGATCCCTATCCCTCCATTCCCTGCATATTCATGTGCCTGACAGTAAGGCAGTTCAACTGTTCTACAGATGGATCTGAAACTTCAATACAGTGGAAGGCAGATGTGCAAAGATGTTTGGGATGTCGACTTAACCGTTTTCAAAATCAACCAGAGGTCAGAAATGTAAACTTCTGCTGCCTAGAAAGTGGACGTCATCGATCTTTGATGCTCTACACGTCGTAGGTTTAGTGCTAACACTAAATCAGTCAACTTAGAACAGTACAGGGCAGGAACAGGCCCATCGGCCCACAATGTCTGTGCCGAACATGCCGCCAAGTTGAACAACAACCCCTCTGCCTGCACGTGATCCATATACTTCCATTTCCTGCAAGTCCATGTTCCTTTCTTAAAGCCTCTTAAACACCACTGTCGTACCTGCTTCCCACCACTAGAGCTCTTAAGGATAGCGGAGTGAGGGGGTATGGGGAGAAGGCAGGAACGGGGTACTGATTGAGAGTGATCAGCCATGATCGCATTGAATGGCGGTGCTGGCTCGAAGGGCTGAATGGCCTACTCCTGCACCTATTGTCTATTGTCTATTGTCTATTGTCTATTGTCACCCCCGGCAGCACTTTCCAGGCACCGGCCACTCTCTGTGCAAAGAATCCTCCATTCTCTGCATATCCGTGTGCCTCTTAACCACCGCTATTGTATCTTCCCCACTGCCCCCCCCCCCACTGGTAGCACGTCCCCGCATCCACCATGTTTCTTTTTTTTCCTAATCAGATGTGCAGCACTTTGGTCAATGTGGGTTGTTTTTAAATGTGCTATACAAATAAAATTGACTTGACTTGACTTGACCCTCTGCGTGGAAAAAACATGCCCCGCACGTCTCCTTTAAACTTTGCCCCTCTCACGTTAAAGCTGTGCCCTCTTGCCTTTTAACATTTCCACCCCTGGCTCCAAGGTTCGGACTGTCCACCCTATCTTTACCCCCCTCATAATTTTGCGTACTTCAGCTTACTGTAAAGTGAACCGTTCTTGGTGTGGGAGAGTGCGAGGGTGAGAAGCAGGGGACAGTGGATTGTGTATCGAACAGCATGAGGGCATGAAGAAAGGACAGGAGGAGAAAAGAGCAATGTCAGTCCCTGCACAGTCACATCGTGCTGTTTCTTGTTGTAGCTTTTGGCAGTTCTGCTTGTGAGAAATCACACTAAACAATTTCCTAATAAACTTTTCCAAAATAAGTCTCGGGTTCAAAGCTCTTGCACCTGTGTTTTATGTTGTCAGCATGGGTTTCCATTAATAATACTATCAGTTTTGCTTCTCATATTAGTGTGCGTATGGGACTTCATAAAGAGTACCGAGCAGCATTGCTCCACAACGGTTTCAGTACGAGATCCCACAAGCGATACTGTATGTAGTTCTCCACCCACACCTACCCCCACACTGAGATCCTTTCCTTTATCTGCTTCCACCAGACCGCCTGGGTTTGTCAATTCTCTGCCATGTCATTTGCTGGACACTTGCCAGACCCACTGGTTTTCATTGGGAATTTTGTTTAGTTTAGTTTAGTTTAGTCTCGTTTAGAGATACAGCGCGGAAACAGGCCCTTCGGCCCGTCGAGTCCGCACCGACCGGCGATCCCCGCGCACTAACACGAGGGACAACTTACACTTATACCAAGCCAACTAACCTACAAGTTAGGAAAAGGGGACGTACAACGTGATCCGGGTGTCTTAGTGCATCAGTCGCTGAAAGGAAGCATGCAGGTACAGCAGGCAGTGAAGAAAGCCAATGGAATGTTGGCCTTCATAACAAGAGGAGTTGAGTATAGGAGCAAACAGGGTCCTTCTGCAGTTGTACAGGGCCCTAGTGAGACCGCACCTGGAGTACTGTGTGCAGTTTTGGTCTCCAAATTTGAGGAAGGATATTCTTGCTATTGAGGGCGTGCAGCGTAGGTTTACTAGGTTAATTCCCGGAATGGTGGGACTGTCATATGTTGAAAGACTGGAGCGACTAGGTTTGTATACACTGGAATTTAGAAGGATGAGAGGGGATCTTATCGAAACGTATAAGATTATTAAGGGGTTGGACATGTTAGAGGCAGGAAACATGTTCCCAATGTTGGGGGAGTCCAGAACCAGGGGCCACAGTTTAAGAATAAGGGGTAGGCCATTTAGAACAGAGATGAGGAAAAACTTTTTTAGTCAGAGAGTTGTGAATCTGTGGAATTCTCTGCCTCAGAGGGCAGTGGAGGCCAATTCTCTGAATACATTCAAGAGAGAGCTAGATACAGCTCTTAAGGATAGCGGAGTCAGGGGGTATGGGGAGAAAGCAGGAACGGGGTACTGATTGAGAATGATCAGCCATGATCACATTGAATGGCCGTGCTGGCTCGAAGGGCCAAATGGCCTACTCCTGCACCTATTGTCTATTGTCAGTGAATGGAGGGATATGCATCATGTGCAGGCAGGGGAGATTACTTTAACTTTACTTTAACCTTTGATGAAGCGCCTCGACCCGCAATGTCACCTGTTCCTTTTCTCCGGAGATGCTGCCTGACCCACAAGTTACTCCACCATTTTGTGTCTATCTTCGTTGTAATCCAGCATCTGCAGTTCCTTCTTACGCTTTAGGTTGGCATGTGTAGGAAAATAACTGCAGATGCTGGTTCAAATCGAAGGTCGACACAAAATGCTGGAGTAACTCAGCGGGTCAGGCAGCATCTCAGGAGAGAAGGAATGGGTGGAGTTTGCACGTTCTTCCTGCGAGAACGGGTTCGGGTCAAGACCCTTCTTCAGTCTGACCCATTCCTTCTGGACATCATCGTTCAGCATTCCTTCTGGCATCATCGTTCAGCATGGACATTGAGGGCTGAAGGGCCTGCTCCTGTGCTGCGCTGTTCTACGTTCCATGCAGTAACATTGCAACCTCTCTGATTGAGAAACACCCTCCCTTAATGAGTTAAATGTGAATTGAAAGATTACAGGCAGTCCTAACCACCAAGTGGGTGGGGGGGATGATGCACATGGACAAAACATAGATAATAGCAAAACCATGCATTAGTCAAACACAGATAAGAGTGTGAGGAGTTCTTTTGTCAATATTTTAGTCAAGTGGACTTTTTTCGGTCTACCTGAAAGTTTCAAGTGCTTCTACCATCTGTCAAAGGCATGAGAATTGTTTGCAGAATGTTGTTCCATTTTGCCGAATTCTAGTTTCAATATTGTACACAAATTTGTAAATAGCAAATTTGGAGCTTGGTGTTTTTTTATTGATTCATTTGCAAAATATGCCTGGTTTGCATTTTGACAATACTCTCCAGGAGATCTGTTCAAATACTTTTTTCTCATTTGCAATGGTGTGGGAGTGTTTGGCTGCTTCTGAGAACACACTCCACACTCCAAAACGTGTCAGCCATGTGGGTTTGACCGCATGCACTCTTCACCATTGACTAAACTCCAACAATAAATGATCAAAGTTTATTGGAGATGTGGCAGAGGGCAGTGGAAGCCAAATCACTGGATGGATTTAAGAGAGAGTTAGATAGAGCTCTCGGGGCTAGTGGAAACAAGGGATATGGGGAAAAGCCAGGCACGGATTAATGATTGTGGATGATCAGCCATGATCACAATGAACGGCGGTGCTGGCTCGAAGGGCCGAATGGCCTCCTCCTGCACCTATTTTCTATGTTTCGATGTTTCAATGTGTGTGGTAAGTTTTTTTACACAGAGGGAAGTTGGTGCCTGGTACGTGCTGCCAGGGGTGGTGGTGGAGGCAGATATCACAGTGGCATTTAAGAGGCTTTTTAGACGGGCACATGGATATACAAGAAATGGAGGGATATGGATCATGTGCAGGTAGAAGAGATGAGTTTATCTCAGCATCATGTTCAGCACGGACATTGTGGGCTCAAGGGCTAGTGAGGTTGCTGTGTTGTACTATTTTATCTTTGTTGTACTATTTTATCTTACATGGGGCGGCACGGTGGCGCAGCGGTAGAGTTGCTGCCTTACAGCGAATGCAGCGCCGGAGACTCAGGTTCGATCCTGACTACGGGTGCTGCACTGTACGGAGTTTGTACGTTCTCCCCGTGACCTGCGTGGGTTTTCTCCGAGATCTTCGGTTTCCTCCCACACTCCAAAGACGTACAGGTATGTAGGTTAATTGACTGGGTAAATGTAAAAATTGTCCCTAGTGTGTGTGGGATAGTGTTAATGTGCTGGGCTGCGCGGACTCGGTGGGCCAAAGGGCCTGTTTCCGCGCTGTATCTCAAATCTAAATCTAAAATCTAAATGTTCGAATAATTGATGTAATATGAAACTGCAGAAACAGAACTTGAGCAGTCTTTTGTGAATAACTTTTATTTTATCCTTTCAACAATGTTGTTTTAATACTAATCCATAGACAGGCGTGTGACAAGCATTTAGCTATTTGTCAAGATCTTAAACTGTTACTATGAGCATGGCTTGGTGATTCATTCTTTTATTTTGAAAGATGCAGCTTGGAAACAGGCCCTTCGGCCCACCGAGTCCGTGCTGACCATCGGTCACCCGTTCAAACTAGTTCTATTTGTCCCACTTCTGCATCCACTCCCGGCACTCCAGGGGCAATTTACAGAGGCTAATTAATCTGCAAACCCGCATGTCTTTGGGATGTGTGTGGAAACCGGAGCATCCCTGAGGATAGTTAATACCCAATTAAAGAGAGTCTGAGTGTCTCCAATGACGTTGATGGCAGCTCAGAAGATAGACACAAAATGGCCTGGCGCCATTCCCCTAACTCTCAGTCTGAAGAAGGGTCTCGGCCGTAAACATCACCTATTCTTTTTCTCCAGAGGTGCTGCCTGACCCGCTTGAGTTACTCCAGCATTTTGTGTCTATCTTCGGAGCAAGCCAGCATCAGCAGTTCCTTCCTGCACAGATGGTAGCTGAGGACTGCTCACTCATTGGCAACGTGGATCAAAACGGTCAGTCTTTGTGGATGTCTGGAAATTAAATCTCTGTAAGTTGGCCCCAGAGCTGATGAAGGAGGGTGTCGTAAATGAGGAGACCCAGAGGAAACCAAACGGGTTGGCCATTCCTGAAGGAGGACATGGAAATAGCCAAGAAGCTGAGAACATTCCAAGCTGACAAAGGATACTGAAGGTTGAGGGGAAACGTGACATTTGGGTGAACCTTCCCAGTAAATATGTCTAACAACTTTTACAGCTGTTCTAATTCTGTGAAGGGATCAGCAAGTGGCTCCAAACCAAAGGATGAGTCAGTCCAAGAGAGCAAGTTTAATAACTTCAGCTGCACTGTTGAGTGTTTGTTTAACGTGTCTCCTTGAAGCAGTGATTGCTGTTGCTATCTTGCTCTTGGGAGGTTTCTATGCAAGGCAGAAAACGACACGGAGCCAAAGCACTTCAAAATCTGACACACCGCACCGTCGCGTACAGCGTGAAATTTGATAATTTCCAGAGTGGAATCCAATTATTCCGGTTTCCAAGCCACTCCAGAAACCTGACTGGACACTTCCTGCCACTAATCCCACTTGTGTGCATCAACGTTTTTCCCCCATGGGATCTGTCATGGAATGATGTAATTCCCTGTGCAGAGCTCACTTAGAGCTTCGCCTGGAGAAATTCATTCACATTGCCCATCGTTGATGAGTACTCCCATTCACATTGCCCATAGTTGATGAGTACTCCCATTCACATTGTCCATCGTTGATGAGTACTCCCATTCACATTGTCCATCGTTGATGAGTACTCCCATTCACATTGTCCATCATTGATGAGTACTCCCATTCACATTGTCCATTGTTGATGAGTACTCCCATTCACATTGTCCATCGTTGATGAGTACTCCCATTCACATTGTCCATCGTTGATGAGTACTCCCATTCACATTGTCCATCGTTGATGAGTACTCCCATTCACATTGCCCATCGTTGATGAGTACTCCCATTCACATTGCCCATTGTCGATGAGTACTCCCATTCACATTGCCCATCGTTGATGAGTACTCCCATTCACATTGCCCATCGTTGATGAGTACTCCCATTCACATTGCCCATCGTTGATGAGTACTCCCATTCATATTGTCCATCATGGACCTGTTGATGGAACTCCCATTCACCTTGTTCCATCACACACCCATTGACTGGGGCAGCACGGTATGGCACAGTGGTTGAGTTGCTGCCTTGCAGCACCAGGGACCCGGGTTCAATCCTGACTATGGGGGCTGTCTGTATGCAATTTGGACGTTCTCCCTGTGACCGCGAGGGCCTTCTCCGGGTACTCCGGTTTCCTCTCACACTCCAAAGACGTGTGGGTTTGTAGGTTAATTGTCTTCGGTAAATTTGTAAGTGTCCCTAGCAATAGGATAGCGTTGGTGACTGCTGGTTGACGCGGACTCTGTGGGCTGAAGGGCCTGTTTCAGCGCTGCATCTCTAAAGTCTAAAGTAAAGACTGATCAGTCTGAAGAAGGGTCATGATCCAAAACGTCACCTATCCATGTTCTCCAGAGATGCTGCCTAACCTGCTGAGTTACTGCAGCACTTTGTGTCCTTTTGTGAATCCACGCGAAACGTTGTCCTTTCACCACAGCGAGGAGAATCCTCGGCCATTTTAATTGCAGACTAAGCGATTCCCTCTTCTCTCAACGGCTGGGGTTTGCATGGCCGTATCTGTCCAGGTTCAGTATCTGGACATCCTGAATGAACTGTTCCATCTGCTCTCCTTCAAAATGTATCCACTGCCTTCCACAAGGCCATTCACTATATTCCCCAAAGATCTAATGATGCATCTGTTAGTGTAATTGCCCGTTTTAATAGCTTACATGCCCTGGGATCTATTAGGAAAGAGCTGGACCCACGTAAAGGCTCTCTCTAAAGACTTCCCAAAGGAATTAATGTGCTGCTGTGGCCTGAACAATGGAGTCAATGTGAGGAATTGGGGTGTGGTGCAGTCAGAGTAGCTTTGAGATGCATTGCAGTAGCCACTTTGTTCATAGAACATAGAACACACAAGCACAAGAAAAGTGCCTTCAATTGGTGAGGGCATCAAAGCTTATGGGGGAAAGGCAGGAGAATGGGATTGAGAGAGAAAATAGATCACCATTCAACTGGTGGAGAAGACTTGATGGGCCGAATGGCCCAATTCTGCTCCTTTATCTTATAGTCTTATGGTTATTTATCTTATAGTCTCCCTGTAAAGCGTCTTTGAGTATATGAAAAGCGCTACATAAATGTAATGTATTATTATTATTATTATTATTATGATCTTCAGCCCACAATGTCAGTGCTGAATATAATATCAAGACCAACTCTTATCACACAATCCATCTCCCTCCATTCCCTGTGTATCCATGTGCCTGTCTAAAAGTCTCTTAAGTGCCACTATCACATCACACCTGACTTCAATCAGGTCTTCCCACAACCTCTGGCACTCCAGAGAAAACAATCCAAGTCTGTCTAAAACGCTGCCTGCCCCTAATACTACCGAATCCAGGCACCGTTATGGTAAACACAAAATGCTGGAGTAACTCAGCGGGTCAGGCAGCATCCCTGGTGAAAAGGAATTCCTTCTCTCCAGAGATGCTGCCTGACCCGCAGGGTTACTCCAGCATTTTGTGTCTACCTTTGATTTAAACCAGCATCTGCAGTTTTTTTTTTCCTACCATTTTGGTAAACCTCCTCTGCACCCACCCTTTACAAAGCCTTCACATCCT
The DNA here is from genome assembly GCF_053455715.1 of Rhinoraja longicauda. Taxonomy (NCBI): domain Eukaryota; kingdom Metazoa; phylum Chordata; class Chondrichthyes; order Rajiformes; family Arhynchobatidae; genus Rhinoraja; species Rhinoraja longicauda. The sequence continues at coordinate 21,140,397 of NC_135980.1, read as the reverse complement.
TCCTCTAATTGGGAGACCAGATTCAAATGTACTTCAAATGCAGTCTAACCAATGTCCTATAATGCTGCAACATGACTTTCTGACTCTTGTGCTCTTATATTCCTGCTGATTTAAGTCAGTTCCATCTGGTCTCTCCAGATCAATGAACACATCTTCTGGGTCAGAAGGTTTGCACTGTTTTCCACAACTCAACTCCCAAGTGCCTGGTGGTGTGGACGTAAAGGCTCAGAGGTTTCATCAGTCTACTGCCAAGAATCCATGTTGGGGATTAAAATGTTAATTAAAATATTAGCATGAAATGGTCGACCCATTACAAAGCAATGGAGCTGTTACTCATTCCCCCCCAAAAAATAGCAATGAATGTGGAGATGATGTTGAACTCGATGACCATCAGGGCACCCATCCCTCACGTTACTCCAGGGTGACATCCTCATGAGTCTCCATTGGCAGCAAGACTGGAAGATAAAGATGATAACATTTAACTCAAACCAAAGCGGCGCAGTGCAAGAACAGCTTCTTCCATGGAATTCATTGCCACAAACATCTGTGGTGGAAAAGGAAGATCATCGATGGGATGCCCAGCTGGTTAGAGAACTTCACAACCCATCTGTAGTCAGAGATGGACGTTGGCAGCTGGAGAGTGCAGGTTTGGGCAAGTAAGCACATCTAATACACCAGCCTGCTATAATGGATGCCTGACCAATCTTTATACTGGACTACTCTTCACGGGGGCTTCCTTCTCAGTAAGTTATGTTCAGTGTTCTACATTAAGGAAGACATGTCCCTTTTCTTTCAATGCTGAAATATTTTCATTCCAGTTGCAAAAATTCCAAACCTTGTTTTTAAGATAGTGATTATACCTTGAAGCACAACTTCTCGTTTAGTGTGATGCCGGGTATTAACAATGTGCAAAAACATAGAACATCAAACAGTACCTTCGGCCCACAATGTTTATAAATTAATAATACGGAGGAGCAGAATTAGGTTATTCAGCCCATCGAGTCTGCTCCACCATTCGATTATGGCTGATCTATTTTCCCCTCTCAACCCCATTCTTCTGCCTTCTCCACGTAACCTTTGATGTCCTTACTAATCAAGAACCTATCAATCTCCGCGTTAAAAATACCCAATGCCTTGGCCTCCACACCAGTCCGAAAGGCCACATATCCAGCCCTCAGTAGACTATGAATCTCCTGGTTCATCCATTGCTTCTGGAAACAAGGTGTACCTGAGAATGAAAAATTAAATGCAAAGGATTGGAATCCATACTAAAACAGCGTCATTTGAAGAAAATGTCGCCAAATCAGCAAGGAACCATGAGAGCCACAAAATCTTGAAGTTGGAGGCAGAGAGTTGGAAATGGTTATCTCTGTCTTGCACAGCGAAGATAGCTACGGAAGTAGGCAATAGAATTGAGTATAAATATCAGATGCTTCAAGTCTACAATGAAAGTAAGCATTAGAGGGTTTCTTCTGAATATCAGGGAGAGGGTTCACTTTAATCATAAAAACAGAGCTGGCTGCAAAGAATATTAACCTTCTCGAACGCTTTGTAATGCAAAGGGATTTATAAATTTTTCATGAATAATGCAAAAAAGTGATAAAATAAAACAGCATTAGTTTATAAGCACAGGTGATCCATAAAACGAGTGTTACCTCGGTGACAAAGGGAATAATCTTGATACCAGCAACTATGCAACTAATTTTCTCCAAACTAACTGCTGAAATCATCTAAAATTTTTGCACTGGATGTCATTTTTCAGCTGAATATTCCAAGAGGAAATGTATACAGGGATAAAGCGGAAGTAGTATCCTTTTGTGCATTTGGGTTGGACTGCATGAGAAGATGCAACTGCTTGACAGACAAGGCAATGAATTTTAACTGAAAAGATTAAAATACTAATCTTAAACATGAAGTGTTAAGGAAATAGAGGGAAGATAGTCTCTCTGCTTTCGGTGGAAGATTGAGAATGTTTTACGATAAGGCAAAATTAATTCTGTGGGAAATGTTGTATTTATTTTGACAAATCAAGGATTATCTAATAATGTGCCTTGTATAATGGCAAGTAATCCTAGGTGTGCTTGCAATTGACAGATGTGGCAATGGCAATGGGTCTATTGTTTAAAATAGGCTGGTTCTTTCGGATGTGGTCACCTTGAGCAAGGCTGACATTTCTTGCCCTAGAACTGAGGAGATGCTTCACAATGAACCACGCATTTCAGTGCCAATGGTCAATGGTGCTTTATTGTCACAACTGCACAGTAAAAATTCTATTTTTGCATACAGTTCAGTAAAGTATTGCCATGCCGAAGCACAATTCCCGATTAGTAAAGTGTGCAGGAATAGTCTACTGAGACCGCATGCAAGAGGCACCAGGTTTTGGCGCCATTTTCAAACTCCAGTCCACGCTCTAGGTCTTCTGGAGGGGAACCCGATTCAGGCAAGCCCCAGGCTGCTGCTGGGCCTCTAGCCGTTGCTTTCATCTGGATCAGCCAGTGAGCCGATATCTCTCTCCTCACCCGTCCACTGCTGTGCCCTGGGCATGCCTCCCACGGCCAACCTTGAGGGCGCGGAAGGCAAGACCCCAGTTCATCGTCGCCTAGGGTTGCCAACTTTCTAACTCCTAAATAAGGGTCAACAGGTGACATCACCACCCGGGCCCCAAGTGGCCTCACCTAGCCAGCGGCCACGTGCTCCCGCTCCACCAATGGCGGCCGCCCGGGCCGGGTGTCGGGTTGCTATGCAACCTCCGTTCAGCGAACACACTCGGCCCCGCGCCTCGAACACACTTCGTTAGCCTACACTGTCTGGGCCTACAGCGGCCCGCAGGCCCATAGTGTCCTATAGCGCCCCCCGGGCCTAATACAGGACAAGGGCGGTCCCGTACGGGACAAACCAATTTAGCAAAAAAAACGGGATGTCCCAGCTAATACGAGACAGTTGGCAACCTATATAGTCGCCGCCCCCTCCTCTCCGGTCTCTGGTCATCTGGCAATGAGCAGGGGCCGGCATGGTGGCTTCCCCCTACAGGCCTTAGACCCCTGGGTCTTATGAGGATTTGTGGAACCCCACTCCTTCTGCAATACAGACTCTCTTCTCAATTCCAGAGGTGGAATTTACTATTCTTCCATCGGGAAGGAGGCAAATTATATTCCAGTGCTTGTCTTATTAGTTTAGTTTAGAGATACAGCGTGGAAACAGGCCCTTCAGCCCACTTGAGTCTGCACCGACCAGCGATCCCCGTATACTAACACTATGCTATGCACATTAGGGGCAATTTACACATACACCAAGCCAATTAGCCTACAAACCTATACGCCTTTGGAGTGTGGGAGGAAACTGGAGCACCCGGAGAAAATCCATGTGATCACAGGGAGAACGTACAAACTCTGTACAGACAGCACCCGCAGTCAGGATTTAATCTGGGTCTCTGGCACTATAAGGCAGCAACTCTATCATTACGCCAATATGCCACCATTGCCTCTATGTGTAAACCCCCCAAATTGACCTTGTGGTGGCAACTTCAGTCCTTACAATAAAGTCCTTTCCGCTTATCACCATTTCACGGAGGCTGGAGTGATATATCTTGACGCAAATCGACAACAGAGAGATCTTCACGGCGTTTCAGTTCAATTAGTCGTTTATTGAAGTAGTAATACAAACAGATTTATATTTCTCCCGTCATAGATCTGGTAAGAACCGTATCTCGCCCTAGCTTCTCCGCGTCTGACGCCTCACGGCTCGGCATTCCCAGATAGTACCTAGTTCTGGCCCCTCCGAGTACGTTATGCCCAGATATGCCCATCATGCCCATATATGTACTCATCTCACCACAACCCCCAAGTGTCCAAAAGTAATACAACGAGATACAAAATAATATAATATGCTAAGACAGCCAGTACAAACACAAATGGCTCCTACAGACTTTGCATTTGGCCAATTTTGTAAAATTTCTTGAGGGAGGGCCCCTAATTTGGTGTTGGCATTAAAGGCAACAACCTTACTACGTTAGCTGAACAGATGGACGCAGCGGTAGAGTTGGTACCTTACAGCGCCAGAAACCCAAGTTCTATCCTGACTACCGGTGCTGTCTGCACGGAGTTTGTACGTTCCCCCCGTGACCGCGTGGGTTTTCCACAGGTGCTCCGGTTTCCTCCCACGCTCCAAAGACGTACAGGTTTTGTGGGCTCATTTGGCCTCAGTGAATATAGTAAATTGTCACTAGTTGTGTAGGATAGTGTTAGTGCACAGAGATTGCTGGTCAATGAGGACATGGTGAGCCAAAGGACCTGGTCCCGCGCTGTATCTCTAAACTAAACTAAACTTCTATATAACTTGTAAACAACTTTATTTTATGTAATTCGGGATCCTGAATTGATTCCTGGAAACAATTATTTGGTTGCAAAACCTTACCTTGTAAAGTTAGTGTAAGATGCATCGCAAAGATGCCACTTTGCTACACAGAGTCTAATGTGGTGTTTCCAAGGCGCAATCCAATCTCTTGGTCAACCTATTTCACAGAGATAACGACGTTTGTTACAGGTTGAACATGAGCTTTGTTTGACGTTAAGGCCTCCTTGATTTAATAAAATGTTATTTTTCTTAGATGCGGTAAAAAAAAAAACTGTTCAAGCAAAATAATAGTTAACAGAATAACACCACAAATAAAATGGTTATACCCTCACAGCGATGAGTGATATTAGATTCCAATGGCATGTGAATTGAGTTGCTACCGTGGAAGCAACCAGCAATTCATTCCACCCCCAAGAGTTCAATTTCACTCATGTTACCATGAGCTGATGCACATTAAGAACCTTCCCTAAAAGAGAGAAAGAAAATAAGAGAGATAATAAATCTTCCATTTTAATAAACTTGCTGGTTCCACTTCAGCATAGGTCAAGGCTTTTAGCTCAGCGCTTCTTCTTTGATGTGTGATGTCGAAAGACGTAATAAAGAGGCAGAAACATTAATAAGTGAGTCACCTGAAAGCACAGGGAATTGTGCAGGTGATTGGAAATTCCCCTAGTGCCTACAGTGTGGGGCACGTTTGATTTGAAAGAGTTTCTGATTTATTGCTACGCTCGGCTTGGAAAGCTGAAGGCAGATTTAAAAGCAGAGGTCGACCTCGGTTAACATTGCGCTTGAGGTTTAGAGATGCATAAATGGCAACAGGCCCTTCAGCCCATCGGATCCACGCTGACCATTGATCACCCATTCACACTAGTTGTTTCCTGGAGTAACTCAACGGGTCAGGCAACATCTCTGGGTCGACCCGAAACGTCACCCACTCCTTCTCTCCAGAGATGCTGCCTGTCCCACTGAATTACTCCAGCAATTGTGTCCATCTTGGATGGGCAACATTTTGACCGTGCGAATGCTTGCCTATCCGTGCCCTCCAGAGAAGCTTCCTGACCCGCTTAGTTACTCCAGCACTTTGTATTTTACTACATAACTTTCCAGCATCTGCAGCTCCATGTGTCTCACACTAGTTTTATGTTATCCCACTTTCTCATCCATTCCATACACACCAGGGACAATTTTACAGAGGAAGATTAATCTACAAACTGCCCCCATATTCCACCTGCAGAACCCAGGACAGCCCTGGAATCACAGGCAGCAGTCCATTTACTTGCCTAACTGAATCAACACTACCGCAGCACAGTGGCCCAGCCGGTTAAACTACTACCTCACAGCGGCCGAGAACTGGGTTCAATCCTAACCTCTTTTTTTTTTTTTTTTTTTTAATATAAAAGTTTTATTCCAAAGAAAAACATACAAACATACTAAGCAAAATGTGATCAAACAAAAGCCGCCTGTATCGGCAGTTTACAAATTAAACAATTATCACATTAAAATCCCGCCATCTCTGTCAACAATACATTCAACCCCCCGCGGCGACCAGCGTTCCCGGACCAGCCTCCAGAGTCCCCGTGGACACCGCGTGTTCCCTCTCCAGGGACACGCGCGCACGGACGTAAGCCCGGAACAGGGGTAGGCAGCCGACTTCTGTGAGGCCGTCGACTGCCCGCTGACTGGACCCGCGGATGGCCATCTTGGCCAGGCCCAGGAGCAGACCGACAGGGAGACCCTCTCCTCCCTCCTGACCCTCCCCCCTCTGTACCGGTTGCCCAAAAATTAAAAGCGTAGGGCTAAAATTGAGCCAGAACTTGAGGAGCAGCCCCTTCAGATACTGGAACAGGGGCTGCAACCTCACGCACTCTGTATACAAATGGTACACGGTCTCCTCCTCACCGCAGAAGCAACAGGCGGCAGACGAGACCGTGAACCGGCTCAAGTACCTGTTACAGGCTATAGCCTTATGCAACACTCTCCACCCCAGGTCCCCGATGTAAAGCGGGAGGACCCCCTTATAGAGAGACCTCCACTGGGGACCGCTCAATCCTAACCTCGGGTGTTGTCTGTGTGGAGTTGGCATGTTCTCCCTGTGACCGTGTGGGTTTCTTCTGAGTACTCCGGTTTCCTCCCACATCCCAAAAACACAAAAGTTTGTAGGTTAATTGGCCTCTGTAAATTGTTTTTGGAGTGGATGAGAAAGTGGGATAACATAGAAGTAGTGTGAACAGGTGAGGGATAGTTGGAGTGGACTCGTGGGCCGAAGGCTCTGTTTCCATGCTGTATCTTTCAATCATACAATAAATAAATAGCGACCTAAGACGTGTGGGTTTGTAGGTTGATTGGCCTCTGTAAATTGGACCTCATGTGTAGGAGGTTGTTTCTATTTGTTATTGTCACATGTAAAATGCTTTGTTTCGCGTACTATACAATCAGAATACCATACATAAATACAACCAAGTCAAACTCAAGTACAATAGATAGAGCAAAGGGTAGGATACGGAGGCGGTACGGTGGCGCAGCAGTAGAGTTGCTGCCTTACAGCGCCGGAGATCCGGGTTCAATCCTGACTACGGGCATTGTCTGTATGGATTTTGTACGTTCTCCCTGTGACCGCGTGCGTTTTCCCCAAGATCATCGGTTTCCACCCGCACTCCAAAGACGTACAGGTTTGTAGGTCAATTGGCTTGTTAAAAATGTAAATGTCCCTATTGTGTGTAGGATAGTGTTAATCTGCGGGGATTGCTGGTCAGTGTGGACTCTGTGGGCTGAAGGGCCGATTTCCGCGCTGTTAAACTAAACTAAATTGAAGAGTGTTGAAGATAGACACAAAATGCTGGAGCAACTCAGCGGGACAGGCAGTATCTCTGGAGAGAAGGAATGGGTGACGTTTCGGGTCGAGACCCAAGAGTGTAGAATGTGCTTCTCAGCATTGTAGCGCACCATAACTCATCAGTTCTGTAAATGGATGAGAAAATGAGGTAACTTGTGTGAACTGGTGATCAATGATCAGCATGGACTCGGTGGGCCGAAGAGCCTGTTCCCATGCGGTATCTCTAAAGGCAGAAAAAAAAGAAATCACCCGAATCCTATAAAAGCCAACAATTAAGGAACACAAACCAAAGATCAATTCAACATGTCTAACAAGAATTCTCATTAAAAGAATACAGAAACTCACATTAAGAGGCCATCATACAATGAGCACAATATAATTAGTTACATGAATAAGCAAGCTCATCGTTAATTTAAAATATATTTGAACTGGTAATGGGACTAATTTATAAAATGACAACAAAACAGAGACATCATAATTTGTGATATTAAATTTGTTTTAATTTTCATTGTAAGAAGTACTTGAAAATGTTGTATCTCCCTTTAAATATGAATAACACACAAAGCATGCAAAGGATTTCTTTTGAAGGTTGAGTTAATTTCCCTCATGTTAAAGATTTTGCTAATTCATGACAATAGACAATAGGTGCAGGAGTAGGCCATTCGGCCCTTCGAGCCATTCAATGTGATCATGGCTGATCATCCACAATCAGTACCCCATTCCTGCCCTCTCTCCATACCCCCTGACTCCGCTATCATTAACACACATGGGCATCTACAACACACGATGCCTCAGAAAAGCCACCAGCATCCACAAAGACTCTTCACACCCCTGCAACAGTCTGTTCGAACTCCTTCCATCGGGCAGACGATACAAGGCCTTCTATGCCCGCACCTCCAGACTCAGGAACAGCTTCATCCCCAGGGCCATAGCTGCTATGAACCGGTCCTGCTGAGCCGGATGGCCACAACGCATAGATCAACTTGCACTTTACCCTGTCCAAAACTGTTACAACTGTTCGTTTCGTTGGGTTGCTGCTGTCTAAATTACCTAAATTAGTGCATCGTATGGGAGGCGCATTCCCAATCTCGTTGTACCCCTGGGTACAATGACAATAAAGATATATTGTATTGTATTGTATTGTATTGTATTAAGAGTATCTAACTCTCTCTTGAAAGCATCCAGAGAATTGGCCTCCACTGCCTTCTGAGGCAGAGAATTCCACAGATTTACAAGTCTCTGAGTGAAAAAGTTTTTCCTCTAAACTTCTAAATGGCCTACCCCTTATTCTTAAACTGTGGCCCCTTGTTCTGGACTCCCCCAACATTGGGAACCACCACAGACACGTCTTTCTCACCCTTATTAATCTATTCCTCAGTATGTTCGACGTTCAAATCAACATGAAAAAACATGTAATAACCTGTACAGAATTGAAAGGTGTAGGAAGGAACTGCAGATACTGGTTTACATTGAAGATAGACACAAAATGCTGGAGTAACTCAGCGGGACAGGTAGCATCTCTGGATAGAATGAGTGGGTGACGTTTTGGGTCGAGAACCTTTTTCAGACTGAGAGTCAGGAGAGAGGCAGACACAGATAAGGAGGTGTAAGGTGTGAAAACGAGACATCAAAGGGGATGCGTTCAAGGGAGTTGTAGAATAGTTCATTATAGCTAGGAGAAGGTGACAACGAAGCAGACAGAGATAACATTAAATCAGGGGGACAGTCAGACTGGTCGGAGAACTAGGTACAGGGAGGGAGGGATGGAGAGAGAGGGAAAGCAAGCATTACTGGTAGTGCACCTCAAAGTTTTGGGAGATATTTTCCTCAAAAATACTCTCAAGTTAAAATATTCATTGTAATTCTGTCCCTAGCCATCTCACTGTATCTATGTGGACACCAGGAACTGCAGATGCTGGTTTACAACAAAAAAAGACACAAAGTGCTGTAGTAACTCAGTGGGTCAGAGAGCATCTCTGGAAATTTCTCCAGAGATGCTGCCTGACCCGTTGAGTTACTCCAGCATTTTGTGTCTGCCTACCTCTAAGCTTCACTTTCCCAATGAAGATATACCCCAATGAAAGCCTTTACAGAAGGCACCCATTCCAATGTTCCAGCTGAGATTAACTAAGCCAAGATAAGACATTATCTTGGCTAGCTTTTTAACTAAGCCAACTGAAGAAGGGTCTCGACCCGAAACGTCACCCCTTCCTTCTCTCCAGAAATGCTGCCTGTTCCGCCAAGTTACTCCAGCATTTTGTGTCAATCAAAGATTGCCGTTCAGTTCAGTTTGGTTCAGTTCAGTTCAGTTCGGTTCAGTTCAGTTCCGTTTAGTTTATTTTCACGTGTTGTGAGGTGCAGTGAAAAGCTTTTGTTGCGTGTTAACCAGTCAGCAGAAAGATTTTACATGAGTACAATCAACCCATCCACAGTGTACAGATTTTTTTTAAAGATCATAGTTAGAGTAAAATATGTTGATTAAGATGAGGGTCAATGGTTATGGGGAGAAGGCAGGAGAATGGGGTTGAGATCAGCCAAGATTGAATGGCGGAACAGACGCAATGGGCCGAAAGGCCTAATTCTGCTGCTATGTCTTATGGTCCTATGGTTCTGCAGGTGTACAGAAGAGAGCATATTGACTGGTTGCATCACGGCCTGGTTCAGCAACTTGAATGCCCAGGAACGATGAAGACTGCAAAAAGTTGTGAACACTGCCCAGTCCATCATGGGTTCTGGCCTCCCCACCATCGAAGGGATTTACCTCAAAAAGGCAGCCAGTGTCATCAGGGACCCACATCACCCTGGCCACGCACTCATTTCACCCCTGCCACCTGGAAGAAGGTACAGGAGCCTGAAAACTAACGTCCAGGTTCAGCAACAGCTTCTTCCCTACAGCCTTTTGGTTATTAAACACTACAACCTCAAATAAGCTCTGAACTACATAGACTATCATTGATATTATTGCACTATTATTGTTTGTTAGTTTTTTATGTGTATGCCTGCGTGTGTGTGTGTATGAATATACATACACACACACACTGTACTTTTTTTTCTCGTTTATTATATTGTTTACAATGTTCCATGTTTACATATTCTGCTGTGCTCCTGCAAGTAAGAATTTCATTGCTTTATCTGGGACACATGACAATAAAACACTCTTGACTCTTATTTGGGGATATTCCAAATAACTGTATCTCTAAAGTCTAAAGTCTAAAGGGAGGGGAAGGTGGTTGGGGTAATGGGAGAAATGGGTGCACGAAGCAGTAGGATAGGCATGGGAAAAGAGAGAGGGTGGAGAGTGTTACTTACAATTGGAGAATTCAATGTTCATACCGTGGGTTGCAAGCGGCCCAATATGGGGTGCTGTTCCTCCAGTTTGCACGTGGCCTCACTCTAGCAATGGAGGGAGCCCAGGACAGAGGGGTCAATATGGGAATGGGAAGGAGAGTTAAAATGCTTAGCAACACGGAGATCCAGCGCATTCCATTCTCCATAATTGTTCATGAGCTCAGGACGAAATAGTTTAGTTCAGTTTAGGGATTCAGCGTGGAAACAGGCCCTTCGGCCCACAGAGTCCATGCCGACTAATGATCACCCCGTACACTAGCACTATTCTACGCACTAGGGACAAATTACAAATCACCGAAGCCAATTAACCTACAAACATGTACGTCTTTGGAGTGTGGGAGGAAACTGGAGCACCGGGAGAAAACCCCATGGGGTCACAGGGAGAACGCACAAATTCCATTCAGACAGCACCCGTAGTCAGGTTACAAAGAAATCAATTTAATTTCCAACCATTTTTCAATTAGGGGATGCAAGTTCATTCAATTCATACACTGGTTCAAAGATATTTATCTGTTATGAAGCAGGAATCGGACAAGCATGGCCAATATGAGGTGTTGTTCCTTAGGGTTGCTACCTTCTAGGCCCGGAGACCCAGGTTCAATCCTGACTACGGGTGCTTTTGTACTTTCTCCCTGTGACCTGCGTGGGTTTTCTTCGGGTGCTCCCGGTTTCCTCCCACACTCCAAAGACGTACAGGTTTGTATGTTACTTTGCTTAGGTAAAATTGTAAATTGCCCCTAGTTTAATGGATAATGCTTGTGTATGGGGATCATTGGTCGGCGTGGACTGGTTGGGCTGAAAGGCCTGTTTCCGCGCTGTATCTCTGGACTGAAATAATCTGAACTCTGCACCCTTTCCAAATCCTCCATATCCTTCCTGTAATGGGGCGACCAGAATTACACAAATGTTTTGATTAGTCAAATACATTAAAATTGTGCACAGGCAAATACTCCCTGTGAGCGCGTGGGTTTTCTCCGGGTGCTCTGGTTTCTTCCCACACTCCAAAGACGGGCAGTTTTGTAGGTTAATTGGCTACAGTGAGTTGAAACTTTGTCCCTAGTGTGTAGGATAGTGCTAGTGTATGGGGTGATCGCTGGTCGGCACGGACCCGGTGGGCTGAAGGGCCTGTTTCCACACTGTATCTCTAAAGAGTCACCTGGAAATTTACCTCTCTGATCCATTTATGAACCAACACTGTGATGGGATCTGGAGTTGTGTGTTTAGTTTAAGTTTACAGATACAGGGCAGAAACGGTGGCGCAGCGGTAGAGTTGCTGCCTTACAGCGAATGCAACGCCGGAGTCTCAGGTTCGATCATGACTACGGGCGCCGTCTGTACGGAGTTTGTACGTTCTCCCCGTGACCTGCATGGGTTTTCTCCGAGATCTTCGGTTTCCTCCCACACTCCAAAGACATACAGGTATGTAGGTTAATTGACTGGGTAAATGTAAAAATTGTCCCTAGTGGGTGTGGGATAGTGTTAATGTGCGGGGATCGCTGGGCGGCGCGGACTCGGTGGGCCGAAGGGCCTGTTTCCGCGCTGTATCTCTAAATCTAAAAAAAATAAAAATTTAAAAAATGAAACTGGCCCTTTGGCGCACCGTGTCCGCACCGACCAGCGATCCCCGCACACGAGGGACAATTTACACATACACCAAGCCAATTAACCTACAAACCTGTACGTCTTTGGGGTGCGGGAGGAAACCGAAGGTCTCGGGGAGAACGTACACACTCCGTACTCCTGAACAAATCTGAAACCGGGCATCGAAGAATTCATTGGTGAGCACGTGACATCTAACAGCAACGTTAATGGCACTCTCTGCCACTTTGCTGATGATTGAGCTTAATCTGATGGGGCAGCCTTAGTCAGCTAGAATGCTTCCTGCTTCGTGAGGAAAAAAACCTAAAGGACCATTTTCCACATCCTCTGAAGCAGCTTGGGTGGTTAATAATTGACAAAATCAAAATCTGGTGTGTGGACAGAAATGATATATCTGTGCAATATCTAGATATATGACTTTATACTGAAGCATATCAGAGTAATGAAGCTGGGGGGAAGCAGGCTTCTTCCAAGGCCTGAAGGAAGCATCTCTTCGGTTGGCACAAAGTGCTGGAGTAACTCAGCGGGTCAGGCAGCATCTCCGGAGAACATGGATAGGGGAGGGGGCTGTGGGGGGGAGGGGGGGTGGTTGTTTGGAGATGAAAGGACAAAAGGCTGAAGATAAGGAGAGGAGGTGTGAGATGTGAAGCCAGAGAAAAGGATGTAGGAGGAAGGGATCGGCGGGGTGAGGGGGGGTGAGGGTAAAGGGGTGGGAGTTTTGTCCCATCCCCAAACTCTCCACCCCCCACTTCAATCAGTTTGAGAAAGGGCCTGACCCGGAACATTACCTGACCATGTTCTCCAGAGATGCGATGAGTTACTCCAGCACTTTATGTTGCTTTTGTAAACCAGCACCTGCAGTTCCTTGTGTCTACATCTCTTAGGTAGGCATGGCATAGGTTTGTTGCAGGGCAAATAATGTGTAGGGTGATACTTTGCTTCACTTATTGTCTGGTTTAACAGCATGGGGAAAAGAAAAGAGAGAGAGAAAATATAATATTTTTGGAAATATTATAATAAATAGTATATACAATAACATCTGCATTCACTTATATTTCAGTGCATAAATATTTTCACTTACATTGAGCTTATTTATCATAGCTTTATAGGATTCATTTTATTGAACTAAACCGATTTCTAATGTCTGAAAATTAATGTGACATCATTGACATTACTCAACATCATGCTGATTGTGAACTTATAAATAGACCCAGAGTGTCATAGAAACATGGAAACAAGCCCTTCAGCACTACTGATCCATGCTGAACAAGATGCCCCATCTACGCTAGTCCCATTTACCCGCGTTTGACCCATATCCCTCTGAGCCTTTCCTATCCATGCAGCTGTCCAAATGACTTTTAGATGTTGTTATTGTATCTCCTCAATTACCTCCTCTGGCAGCTCGTTCCACGTACCCACCACCTTCTGTGTGAAAAAGTTGCCCCCATTAAATCTTTCCCCTCTCACCTTAAACCTGTGCTCTCTAGTTCTTGATTCCCCTCCAGAAAATTCTCTGAGCGGTCACCCTATTAATTCCCATCATGATTTTATAACCTCTATAAGTCACCCCTCAGCCTCCTGCGCTCCAAGAGATAAAGTCCTAGCCAGCCCAAGTTTTTTTGTGTAGCTCAGGCCCTTGAGTCCTGGCAGCATTCTTGTCAACCTTCTCTGCACTCTTTCCAGCTTAATGATATCTTCCCTTTAGCATGGTGACTAAAACTGAACACTGCATTCCAAGGGCAGCACGGTAGCGTAGCGGTGGAGCTACTGTGTTACAACACCAGAAACCCGGGTTCCATCCTGACTTGCTTGTCCGTACGGAGTTTGTACGTTCTCCCCTTGACCTGTGTGGGTTTTCTCTGCGATCTTTGGTTTCCTCCCACGCTCCAAAGATGTACATGTTTGTAGGTTTATGTTCGTAGGGTAGTATTATTGCGCGGGGATCGCTGGTTGGTGCAGACTCGGTGGGCCGAAGGGCCTGTTTCCTCTGTATCTCTAAACTAAACTAAACTAGTGTGGCCTCACTAACATCTTGTACGACACCCAAAAAAAAGCTGGCAAGAGACAGAAGAATGGACTAAACCAGTGGATATTTTAAAGAATAATCTTTGGCCTCTGGATAAAGTATTCGAGGAAGTCTACAGAGTTGCAATTTTTTCATTCTACTGACAACCCCCACCCACCCCCAAGAACATGATTCATTATCTATCACGCTATGAGCATGTTGCTGAAATATTAATAGTTCATAACAAACATTGTAGAATGGAACAAATATATTATGAGGCATTCCGATGTCTGCAGAATGAAGGAGTCTAACAAGAATGGTTTGTGTAGGAAGGAACTGCAGATGCTGGTTTAAACCGAAGATAGACACAAAATGCTGGAGTAACTCAACGGGGCAGGCAGCATCTCTGGAGAGAAGGAATGGGTGATGTTTCGGGTCAAGACCCTTCTTCAGATTCCAGACAAGGCTTCAGACTCGAGACAGGAACGGTTTGCCCGCCCCGCAGTTTTGCAACTTGAAAGTCTGGATGTAGGTCGCTGTTGTTCAGAGATGTCTGAATATAAATACAGAGAAGCTTGAAATCCACTGTTTATCAAGGCAAAGAAATGGAGTGGGCAGTCCTCAAAATCGGAGGGACTTCAGAGAGCCGGTTTTCACTCTGATAAAATGAAAATGCTTGGAATCAGCCAAAGAGAACTGCAAAATATTTCTCCCATTCCGTCCCACTGCTTGGAAAAGAGCCAGGAATGGCATGGTCCTCTCCCCCCCCCCAGTTTTGGCAGCTGTTACTAGGTTTTTACAATTAACGAGAAAAAGATTGCTGGCTGTTTTACAACAGTTCGATTGTTATTAATGTGTTGCACTAAAAAATGTTTTAAAAGGGAGCTATTTATGGATCCTGCTTTTTCACGTGGGTTCGAACTCAGCATTGTGTGTGCCTTGATTTTATATTTTAATATTATTTTACAATCACAGTTTGATTGCACAAACTTTGTAAAGACTTCCCGATTATAGGGATACACGCAGCAGACTTCATTTTACAAAATGGTGAGTGAAGAAAGAACCAGGGGATGTAGGTTTAAAGTGAGAGGGGAACGATTTAATAGGACTCTGAGGGGTGACCTTTTTGATGTTGTTAAGCTGGAAAGAGTGCAGAGAAGATTTACGAGGATGTTGCTGGGGCTTGAGGGGCCTGCTCAACCTCACCCTACAGTTCCCTGTAGTTGGCAGGCGAGGACTCTATTCCTTCGGATTCAGGAGGCAGAGGGGCAATTTTACGCAGGGGGTATAAAATCATGAGGCGAATAGATAGGATGAATGCATGGTCTTTTACCCAGAGTAGGGGAATCAAGAACCAGAGGACATAGGTTTAAGGTGAGAGTGGGAAGATTTCGTAGGAACTTGAAGGGCAACCTTTCCACTCAGAGGGTGATGAGTATATGGACCAAACTGCCAGAGGAGATAGTTAAGGCAAATACGAAAACAGCATTTAAATGACATTTGACAGGAAGTGTTTAGAGGGATATGGGCCAAGCATGGATAGGTGTGACTAGCTCAGGTGAGGAATCTTGGCCTGGTAGTTTAAGAAAATAACTGCAGATGCTGGTACAAATCGAAGGTATTTATTCACAAAATGCTGGAGTAACTCAGCAGGTCAGGGAGCATCTCAGGAGAGAAGGAATGGGCGACGTTTCGGGTCGAGACCCTTCATCAGACTGAATTGGTCTAGTAGTTTGTTGGTTAATTGGCCTCTGTAAATTGCCCTTGTGTGTAGGGAGTGGATGAGAAAGTGGGATAACATAGAACTAGTGTGACAGGTGATCGATGGTCGGCTTGACCCGGCGGGCTACCTGCTGTCATTAGGTCATAAGTCACAGGAGTAGAATTAGGCCATTCGGCCCATCAAGACTACTCCACCATTCAATCATGGCTGATCTATCTCTCCCTACTAACCCCATTCTCCTACCTTCTCACCGTAACCTCGGACACCTGCACTAATCAAGAATCTATCTATCTCTGCCTTAAAAATATCCACTGACTTGGCCACCACAGCCTTCTGTGGCAAAGAATTCCACAGATTCACCACCCTGTGACTAAAGAGATTTCTCCTCATCTCCTTCCTAAAAGAACGTTCATTAATGCTGAGGATGTGACTAGTCCTAGACTCTTCACTAGTGGAAACATCCTCTCCATATCCACTATATCCAAGCCCTTCGCTATTCTGTATTTCAATGAGGTCCCCCCTCATTCTTCTAAACTATAGCCCCAGTCGACAAACGCTCATCTTAGGTTAACCTACTCATTCTTGTAAACCTCCCCTGGACCCTCTCCAGAGCCAACACATCCTTCCTCGGATATAGTGCCCAAAATTGCTCACAATATTCCAAATGCGGCCTTACCAGGGCCTGATAGAGCCTTAGCATTACACCCCTGTTTTTGTATTCTAGCCCTCTTGAAATAAATGCTAGCATTGAGTTTGCTTTCTTTACTACTGATTCAACTTGCAGATTAACTTTTTGGGGAATCCTGTACCAGCTCTCCCAAATCCCTTTGCACCTCCTATTTCTGGATTCTCTCCCCAGTTATAAAATAGTCTACGCCTTTATTCCCACTACCAAAACGCATGACTCCACACTTTGCTGCACTATATTCCATCTGCCACTTCTCTGCCCACTCTCCCAACCCGTCCAAGTCCCTGCTTTTCCTACACTACCCTCCCTTCCACCTATTTTCGTATCATCCGCAAACTTGGCCACAAGGCCTTCAATCCCCTCATCCAAACCATTAATATACAGCGTGAAGCGTGGGGGCCTCAGCACCCTGCTGATCCCCTGCTGTTTCTCGACTTCTCTCAATCTCTCTTGATGACGGGAAGGAACGTATCCCCAAATAACTCAAAGGTACACAAGCGCCTTCCCGGCAGTGATTAGCCTCTCAGTGGGCTCAACGCAGAATGCCTTGGAAATGTACATAAACTTGGAAGACTAATGGTTCAATGTAACCATCTAGATTAGCCGATCAAAAGCCCCATGTGAAGATCATGGCCAGATTGCTTGCCAACAACGCAAGACCAATCGGGTAATAAATAGTTAAACCCTTTAATCTCAATTACAAAGTGATCTATTTTACCCCAAGGCCATTCTTCCTATCTTTTATCTTTACTATACTTGGGAGAACTTTTAATACAAGAATACCTCTTCGCCTGCCTAATCTCCCTTTTTATTTCCTTTATACTTCTAATTCTGTGCTGTAGTTTTTGTTTTTGGCCTGACATTTGATCAGATGTTTATCCATCGAACCCCAAACCTGCCGTACTCCCTGTAGGAGCGGATTTAACCTATGCCTTTTCAGTTTCACACTTAATTAACCTCCAGCCAATTAAACCAAGCTCTGCTCCTTGCATCTCACCGAAATGAACTAATTCACTTTCGTTTTCAACACAACTTTTCTTTATCATTTTTCAACGTGAACCTAATTAACTTAGAGATGCTATTCCCCTTGCGTTCTCTTTGCCTCGGGTTGTTTACTTGTCCTGTGCTGATTCACGTTGCCATTTGCAGCACTGAATCCTTGATTATTGCTCATGCAATAAATTGTCTTTGGTGTATTTGCAGAAACTGCCCTCCAAGTGGAGGCAGCACAGTTGGCGCAGCTGGCAGAGCTGCCGCCTCACGCTGCCTGAGACCCGGGTTCGATCCTGACCTTGGGCACCGCCTGTGTGGAGTTTGCACGTACTCCCTGTGATCACCTGGGTTTCAGCTAGGAGCTCTGGTTTCCTCCCACATCCCAAAGACACGTGGATTTGTAGGTTAACTGGCTTCTGTTAAATTGCCCTATAATGTTTTTTTATATATATCAAAAAATTTATTCAATTATTTAAAAACAATATTTACAATGCAATAAAACTAAACAGAACCCACCACAACAATACAATACGGACAAATATACCAAATGAAACTATAATACAACTACATTACAATCCCTATCCAGGATGCATCCAATCTCCCGTGGTGCCCAGCAGTCCCGGAAATCCCCCGGGTACCCGTGGACACAGTCCCTCTCCAACCCCACACGGGCGCGGACGTAACCCCGGAAAAGAGGCAAAATTGCTCTTAGTGTGTAGGTCGGGGATGAGAAAGTGGGATAACATAGAACTGGTATGAGTGGGTGACCGATGGTCGGCATGCACTCGGTAGGCCAAAGGCCTTGATTCTGAGCTGTGTCTCAAAACTAATTCTCAGCTTCTTATCATAATCCAGTTACCTCAACAGTCTACCAATCTCATTGTCATTTCCCATAAATTAATTAGGTGTGTTAGCATATTTTTTAAGCAAACAAATTTCATATCAATTGAAGTGACAGCCAAGAACGTACACCAAATTTTCCACTTCCATCAGGCAGAGGATATGAAAGGTCGAAAGCACGTACCACCAGACTCGGGAACAGCTTCTTTCCTTCTGTTATCAGGCTTCTGAACGGTCCTTCCACAAGCCAGTGTACAGTCCCAGTGTCCCGATTCATCTCGACCCCATTGCGGACATTGGACTTTGTCTCTGGAACTGATGCGCTACGACGCCAAGAACTATATCCTGCACTTTGATACTTCCCTTTTGCTTTACCTGTTGTACTTGGGTTTGACTTGATTGAACTAATGTATGGTATTATCTGAGCTCATTGGACAACATGCAAAACAAAGCTTTTCACTATACCTCGGTACACATGACAATTATAAACCTAAACCTAAACCCAAATCTAGCCCTGAAGCTAACTGGTTATGATCATGTTTGCTGGGAAGATGCTGTTCTTGAACCTGGTGGTTAGTTCTTGAAGGCAGTCAAGACTAAAGATTTCACATTGCGATTTGGGGGAAATTTGTTTCCAAGTTATGGAAAGTTCAGCTCGTGTGTTGTTCTCACGAAAGGGACAATTACGTAAACGATGGGGCGGCACAGTGGTGCAGCGGTAGAGTTGCTTCCTTGCAACACCAGAGATCCAGGTTCGATCCTGACTACGGGTGTTGTCTGTACAGAGTTTGTACGTTCTCCCTGTGACTTCGAGGGTTTTCTCCAGGTGCTCCAGCTTCCTCCCATGTTCCAGAGACGTACAAGTTTGTCGGTCAATTGGCTTCAGTAGAATTGCAAAATTGTCGCTAGCGTGTGTAAAGTAGTGCTAGCGTACGGGGTGATCGTTGGTCGGGACGGAGTCGATGGGCCGAAGGGCCTGTTTCCACACTGTATCTCAAAAGTATAAAGGCTACAGGCATTTACAACAGTAATAGACAATAGACAATGGGCAATAGTGGGTCTGCAGGTAGACAGATGCTTTGGATGCAGGTGAAATGTGTGAATAAAGACAACAAGTAAATCTGCGAGGATCCTGATACCATGGAACTGGAGGTTCCTGACGAGAGATTTAGCTTTCAACATTGGCCTGCGACCAACAGAGAAAGTTATTTATTTACTTCAAGCATTTTTCCCGTTCACATCTGGATTTGGAGCTGTTTGTTGCAGTCAATTAAAGAAGGAGAGAAGTGTCGATTGTGCAGAGAGCATTCCTCAGCTCTGGTGAAAAATGATACATCTGGTATGGTTTCTGGGACTACTTGCAAATCTTAGTTCACCCGTCACCAGGCATGCCGCAAGAGTAGTGTCAGTCTACGTGTGGCACTTAATTGACCCCTGCATGAACTCACCCAACGTTGGCTTCATGGCAATTATATTTTAGGACATCAAAAAGATGGAGCTGAATATTAACCCGATCAGAAATGCTTTAGGTTTGGCTGACGTCCATAATGTGTCGGACGTCCTAATCCATCGTAGAATATCCTTGGCGACACAGATGCTGGAACGTTGAGCAAAAGACAAAATGGTGGAGGAACTCAGCACAACAGGGAGCATCTGTGGAGGGAATGGACGGAAGGCATTTCGGCTCGGGGCCCTGGTTCAAGAATAGTTTCCTGAATGTGCTTCAGGAGGAGCAGAGCATTGCCAGACCCATCTCCCCACCTAACACCATTGTAACTCCAACATAAGACCACAAGACCATTAAGACCATAAGACATAGGAGCAGAATGAAGCAACACGGCCCATTGTCTCTGCTCCGCCAGCCAATCGTGCCTGATCTATCGTTCCCTCTCAACCTCTTTCTTCTGCTTTCTCCCCGTAACCTTTTACACCCTTGCAAAAACCAAACAATCTCTGCTTTAAAATACCCAATGGCTTGGCCTCCACCGTCGTTTGTGCAAATAAATCCCACCGATCCACCACCCTCTGGCTAAAGAAATTACTCCTTATCTCCATTCTAAAGGCACGTTCTTTTATTCTGAGGCTGTGCCCTCTGGTCCTAGATTCTCCCATGACTGGAAACATCCAGCAGTGAATGCATCCATCAGTAGCTTATTCAACAACTTCTTCATTGCCCTTGATCACAGTATGGATTCCCTTCATGTCCATTGCTAATGGCCTCTGCTACCTTAACTCCATCAATCCACTGAAGCACCTGCCTCATATCCTTGCACACGCTCTCCCACAAACCTGACCCACCATCACAGAGAGCCTGGAACAGCACAGCGTAGGAACAGGCCTTTCGGCCCACAATGTCTGTGGCGAGCATGATGTCAGGCTAAACTAATCTCCTCAGCCTGCAAATGATCCATATCCCCCCCTAATCCCTGCAGAACCATATGCGTATCCACAAGCCACTTAAACGCGGCTATTATATCTTCTTCCACCACCGCCCTTGGCAGCATGTTCCAGGCACCCACCACTCTCAGACCCGCACATGTCCTTTAAACTTTGCCCTTCTCACCTCAAAGTTATGTCCTCAAAGTCATGTCCTCTTGCCTTTGACATTTCATAAGATCATAAGATCTTAAGTGATAGGGGTAGAATTAGGCCATTTGGCCCATCAAGTCTACTCCACCATTCAATCATGGCTGGTCCATCTCTCCCTCCTAACCTCATTCTCCTGCCTTCTCCCCATAACTTCTGAAATCTGTACTAATCAAGAATCTATCTCTGCCTTAAAAAATATCCACTGACCTGGCCCTCCACAGCCTTCTGTGGCAAAGAATTCCTGTGGGGAGGGGGAGCGAGGGGGGGGGGGGGGCAGAGAATGAAGAGGGACTATTGGGGACCACATTGAAAGCTTTGTAACTTTGTTGGTGCCCTATACGTAGCGACTCTTTGCATACTCTGTGTATGGTATGCAAAACAAAGAATGTCACTGTGACGTGTCACATGTGATAATAATAAAGTATTGTTGTTGTCGTTGTTTATATTTTATTTCACACATGCAAAACAAAAAAAGATAAAAACAAAACAAAATGACAATAAAAGGAAATAAACGATAAACCTATACACAACTCAATGAATAAATTGTCATAAACAACACAAATTTTAATCTACATAGAAACATAGAAACATAGAAAAAAAGGTGCAGGAGTAGGCCATTCGGCCCTTCGAGCCTGCACCGCCATTCAATATGATCATGGCTGATCATCCAGCTCAGTAACCTGTACCTGCCTTCTCTCCATACCCCCTGATCCCTTTAGCCACAAGGGCCACATCTAACTCCCTCTTAAATATAGCCAATGAACTGGCCTCAACTACCTTCTGTGGCAGAGAATTCCACAGACTCACCACTCTCTGTGTGAAGAAATGTTTTCTCATCTCGTGTTCGAAAAGGGGTGGGAGGAAGTGTACACTTATTTATTCCTACCCCTTCTCCGCTAATCATCAATTAATTCATAAAGTTTATCTCATCTATATATATATATATATATATATATACACGCACACACACACACACACACACACACACACACACATACACACACACACATACACACATACATACATATATCCATACATATGCCACATACATACATATATATACACACATATGCACACAAGCAAACATACATATATGCAGTTTATAAACAATTATCCAAATTCTATGTACAATGCGAATTTCACACTGTGTCAATAAACTGAAACTTTACCTTCACCACAGCCCTTCCTCATTCTTATACCTCTGGAAAATATTTTTTTTGCACATCTTCTTGAACTGAGTAATGTTTGTGCTTTGCTTGAGTTCCACATCCAAATCATCCCACAATTTCACCCCACAGATTGAAATGCACATCCTCTTCATAGTTGCACAAACAAAGTTTCTTTAAATTAAATTTTCCTCTCAAATTATACCCACCCTCCCTGTCAAAGAACATTTTTTTGTATATTTTAGCTGGTAGAAAATTATTCCTTGCTTTATACATTATTTGTGCTGTGTTAAGTTCTACTCGATCCATAAACTTCAAGGCATTTAACTTTAAAAACAGAGAGTTGGTGTGTTCGCGAAATCCTACATCATTAACTATCCTTATGGCCCTTTTTCGCAGTGTGCACGATGGATGTCGGGTGCGTTTGTAAGTGTTGCCCCATCCCTTCACACAGTAATTTAGAAATGGCAATATCTAAATTACTGTGATCAATCAATCAACCTTGGCACATGCAGCAATAATAAACCATTAACAATCCCAATGCCAGATGCAACACCAAAATAGGGTTCAGCCAACCAGGCATATGTATGGATACATGTATGTATGTGTGTATGTGTTTATGTGTCTATATATATATATATATATATATACATATATATAGAAGGTATCACAAAATGCTGGAGTAACTCAGCGGGTCAGGCAGCATCTCTGGTGAGAAGGAATGGGTGACGTTTCGGATCGAGACCCTTCTTCAGACTCTCATATATATGTCGATGAGATAAAGTTTGTGAATTAATTGATGAATAGCGGAGAAGTTGTAGGTATAAATAAGTGTATACTTCCTTATGTGTTTTTCTTCTCTTGTTGTGCAATGGTGGAGGAATCCCATTTACCTTTGTGTCTCCACCAGGCTTGATTGCATGTACACCGACATCACTCTCTGTGGAGTCCAAGCGATTGAATTAGCAGATCAATTAAAGTATTCGCAAGTTTATTTACCATTTGAACTGATATCGCCTGGTTTCAGCTATTTCACTTTTTTATCTTGTCCTTCACATTGTTACGTTCTGTTTCTCAATGCCAGTTGACAAAAAAAAAAATTCAGCCCCCTGTGCTATTTTTTTTTGGAATGTTACCACCATATATTCAGCCTTTTAGACAGAAAGGCCCGTGCTTTAATTTGAGTGAGAAGTTGGCAGTCTTGACTTGCTTGTTTTGTTTCAACCTTGAAAAGGCTCTTGCGCCGCCAAATCTGTGTCCCACTCCTATCTAAGGGCCTTGGTGTGCTCGTCTCTATCTCTGCAAGCTGACAAATATGTTTTATGAGCCAGGAGGTCCCGTGGGTTAGTCCTTTCAAGAATTAATAACAATAGTGGACCTCCGGTGGAGCTGATAATGAAGCAGGGGCAGCGGGGGAAAATGTGTGAAGTGTTGGGCAAGAGGGGAGGGAAGTACAAACTTCCATCAGTGATTACAAGTGAGGTTCGCGAAGAATGACCTTCAAAGAAACATTTCTTTCCTCACGGCACCCCGCTGAATAATGAATCTTCAGGGGAAAGATTCAACGGAGAAACACACAGCCGTGTGGTCGATTTAATAAAGGAGACACACGAGAAACTGCAGATGCCGGAATCCTGAGCAAAACGTAAATTGCTTTGAAATGTTTTTATTGTACCTGCCTGAACTATTTCCTTTGGCTGCTCGTTCCCTACACCCACCACCCTCTGTGTGAGAAAAAGTAGCCCCTAAGTGCGGCATAGTGGTGCAGAGGTAGAGTTGCAGTCTTACAGCGCCAGAGACGCGGGTTCAATCCTGACTAAGGGTGCTGTCTGTATGGAGTTTGTACGTTCTCCCAGTGACCGCCTGGGTTTTCTACAGGTGCTCCAGTTTCCACCCACATTCTAAAACTGTACAAGTTTGTAGATTAATTGACTTCTGTAAATTGTCCTTAGCTTGTAGGATAGAACCAGTGTACGGGTGATAGACAATAGACAAAAGACAATAGACAATAAACAACAGACAATAGACAATAGACAATAGGTGCAGGAGTAGGCCATTTGGCCCTTCGAGCCAGCACCACCATGCAATGTGATCATGGCTGATCATTCACAATCAGTACCCCGTTCCTGCCCTCTCCCCATACCCCCTGACTCCGTTATCATTAAGAGCTCTATCTAACAATCTAACACTGGTCGGTGCGGACTCGGTGGGCCGAAGGACCTGTTTTCACGCTGTGACTCTAAACTAAACTAAACTAAACTAAACTTAACTAAACCAAAGGTTCCTATTAAATATTTCCTCTCTCACCTTAAATCTATGTCCTCTGGTTCTTCAGCAAAACTCAATGTTGTTGGATAATCTCAGCGGGTCAGGCAGTAATGGGAGGGAATGGACGGACAACGTCATTGGTCGGGGCCCTTCTTCAGACTAAAGAAGAAGAATCTTGACCCAAAGCGTCACCCATTCATTCCTTCCACAGATGCTGCCTGACCCATTGATTTCCTCCAGTATTTTGTATTTTGCTGTTAGATTTAATAACGTACATATATATGTTGTGACATGTGTCTGTGATTCTTTAGCCAGAGGGTGATGAATTAGTGGAATGTATTGCCATAGATGGCTATCGAGGCCAAGTCATTAGGTTTTGTCAAAGCGGAGATTGATAGGTTCTTGATTAGTAACGGTGTCAAAGGTTACAGGGAGAAGGCAGGAGAATGGGGTCGAGAGGGAAAGATAGATCAGCCATGATGGAGTAGACTTGATGGGCTGAATGGCCTGATTCGACTCCTATAATTCTGCTATTATGTCACAGAGGTTATTTCTCGGCAGCACTTCCTCGACCAACCGCTGGCACTCACTGCAGATTACAGTCCAGGTATTCACAGCCAGACACAGGGAACAAAACTGTTTTGTGTACTTTCCAGGCAATTCATACCATACACGGGTACATGGGAATGCAAAAGAGAAAGGAAACGGAGTGCAAAATTTCATGTTACACCTACAAAGAAAGTGCACATAACAAAAAGCGCAAGGGCAGCAAGGAGGTAGATTAGAAGATCAGGAATTTACATTTGCGCATTCTCCCTGTGACCTTGTGGGTTTCCTCCAGGTGCTGCGGTTTCCCCTCACATCCCAAAGACGTGCGGTTTTGGTAGGTTAATTGGACTCTGTAAATGAAAAATTGCCCATGTGTAGGGAGTGGATGCAAACGAGGGATAACGTAGAACTGGTGTGAACGGATGATCGATCGTTGGTGGGCCGAAGGGCCTGTTTCATTGCTGCATCTGTAAACTAAACTGAAAAACACCCTGAAACTTTTGATTACAAGTTTAATGATGATGTTTACGGATAGTGCAGGGTTAGTGGCAAATATCATTGATAGCATGTTTGCATGTTCAGTGTTCATATAGGTGGGTATGCTGCCCCTAACACTAAACACATTTTACAGCTAGGGCAGCAACTCAAATCAGTGCAGATATATCACCAGAACACACCTCTCTCTCTCTCTTTTTTTTTTCTTTTTTTTAAGAGCACAAACAACTGTATTTATTAAAGCAAAACACAGTAAAACTTTTAATTAATTGCCAAGTCTCAGGCCCCTCTGCACATCCGAGTCTCTTGACAGAGATGGCTGGCCTGGAGACCTCAAGAATCCTGACAGTGACACGCACTATGATCCAAGCGCTCTCTCTCTCTCTCTCTCTCTCTCTCTCTCTCTCTCTCTCTCTCTCTCTCTCTCTCTCTCTCTCTCTCTCTCTCTCTCTCTCTCTCTCTCTCTCTCTCTCTCTCTCTCTCTCTCTCTCTCTCTCTCTCTCTCTCTCTCTCTCTCTCTCTCTCTCTCTCTCTCTCTCTCTCTCTCTCTCTCTCTCTCTCTCTCCCCATCTCTCCCTCTCTCCCCCACCCTCTCTCTCCCTCCCTACAGCACAGGAACAGCCCCCCCTGACCCACAATATCTGTGCTGAATTCGATGCCAAGTTAAACTATTCTCTGCTTCCATGTGATTCATATCCCTCCGTATGGAGTCATAGAATCAGACAGCGCAGCGACAGGTCCATTCACCCAACACCCATGCCAACCAAGATGCTCCATCTACACTAGGCCCACCTGCCCACATGTAGCTCATATCCATCTAAACACTTTCTATCCATGTATCTGTCTAAATGTCTTTTAAATAACATACATAATAACATACAACATATCCATCTGCCTAAAGTCCTCTCATATCTGCCTCTACCACTACCCCTGGCAGCGGGTTCCAGGCACCCACCACCCTCCCTCTGTGTACAGAATCTGACCTGCACATCTTCTTTAAACTTTGCCCCTCTCATCTTAAAACTATACCCTCTCATCTTTGATATTTCCTCCATTGGAAAAAAGGTTCTCCCTATCTACGGCCATTCATAATTGTTATACTTCTACCTCAACCTCTGCTTTACAGAGAGAACAATCCACGTTTGTCCAACTTCTCCTTAAAAGGAAACATCCTCCCAATCCAGGCAACATTCTGGTAACCCTCTTCTGCACCCTCTCCAATACCTGCACGTTCTTCCTGTAATGGGGGGATAGGAATTGCTCGCAATACTCCAAATGCGGCAACGTGACTTCCTGCAGTGAACCTGAGTTGGTGGCTTGAACCTTCTACCTCATATCTGCTCAGTCCAAGAGCAAATGCTGTGATTTTTTTACTGAATTTTTCTTTTTCTCACACAGCTCCTTCCTCCCAATCCCTCCATAAATGCTGTCCATTGGCACAATGCTAAAGCAAGGTTGTGGTAAACAATAGTGCCCAGCAGATCGGTGAGAAGAAACTTGCATTAACCTCGAGCTGGATCGAAGGGGAAGTTATTTGGGTGACACAGTTGCGCTGTTGTTAATGCCACTGCCATGCAGCATCAGAGACCCGGGTTCCGTCCTGACCTCGGGCACTGTCTGTGTGGAGTTTGTACATTCTCCTGTGACCGCGTGGGTTTTCTCCGGGTGCACCAGTTTCCTCCCACAGCACAAAGACGTGCAAGTTTGTAAGTTAATATCCCTCTGTAAATTGCCCCTAGTGTGTAGGGAGTGGATGGGAAAGTAGTGTGGAAGTAAGTGTGAACGAGTGAACAATGGATGGCATGGACTTGGTGGGCCAGAGGCCCTCTTCCAATCCTGCATCTCTGAACGAAACTAAAGTCAGCTACTGATTAACATGTAATAATTGCAAGTGAAGGCCCACTGATGAAGTGAGTTTCCCAGGATTAGAAGATTCCGAAGTCTGTTAAATGAATCGAGGGCAAGTTCAGCTGTCTTCAGCCCGGCCGTGTGAGAAATCGAAAAATAAAATGAATGATCACAAATTTATTCAGCGGCTGAGAGCTGCTCTAAGGCCAAAGAAAGATATTTATTCCATTCATAAATCACAGAAAGCCAAAACTCATCCCAACTAATTCAGAAAAGTGATTCTATGGTTGAAATCTTTAACTAACTATGATAAAGTAAACCAAGAATCTTTTAATAAGAAATTCCACAAATTCCTCATACTTCTCAAAAAAATTGCAAATAAAACACATATACTGAGTAACGATAAAAGGGGTGCAGTAATATAAAGTTTATTCCAGTACATTGAACAGATGCTGAAACCTGCACTTTAACATATGACATGTTTAGTTTAGTTTAGTTTAGAGATACAGCGCGGAAATAGGCCCTTTGGCCCACCGAGTCCGTGTCGACCAGCGATCCCCGCATATTAACACTGTCCCACACACACTCGGGACAATTTACAGTTATACCCAGCCAATTAACCTACAAACCTGTACGTCTTTGGAATGTGGGAGGAAACTGAATATCTTGGAGAAAACCCCTGCAGCTCATGGGGAGAACGTACAAACTCCGTACAGACAGCACCCATAGTCAGGATCGAACCCAGGTCCCTGGCGCTGTAAGGCAGTAGCTCTATCGCTGCGCCACCGTGTCCTTTGACTTTCTATGTTCTATGATCTGTGCCTCACATAATTGTATGTACTTCTATCAGGTCTCCCCTCATCCTCCAACATTCTAGAGAAAATAATCCAAGTTTGGCGAGTCTCTCATTGTAACTAATACCTCCCAATCCTGGCAGTCTTCTGGTGAACCTCTTCCGCGCTCTCTCAAAAGCCTCCATATCCTTCCTCTAATGGGGTGACCAGAACTGTGTGCAATATTCCAATATTCCAAATGGGGGAAGGGAGGGAGGGGGGAAGAAGGGAGAATAATGGGGGTGGAGGGGGATGAAGTGGGGGGGAGGGGAAGCGGGGAGGAGGAGGGGAGGGGGAGGGGAGGGAGGGGGAGGGAGGGGGGGGAGAGAGGAGGGAGTGAGGAGAGGGTGCTGCACCAATGCAGGAGAGGTTTGGGCCCAACAGGTCCACTTGGTCTAGTATCCCTCTAAAACCTTTCCTATCCATATACCTGTCCAGGTGTCTTTTCAAATGGTGTCATAGTGCCTGCCTCAACTACCTCCTCTGGCAGCTTGTCACCCTCTGAGTGAAGCAGTTGCCCCCCCCCCCCCCCCCAGGTTCCTCTTAAATCTTTCCCCTCTCAACGTAAACCTATGTCCTCTGCCTGTTTGATGCTTTTATTGTTGGACTGTGTTTTTGGGGGGTTTTTGGGGTTGTGTAATTTGAATGCCTGTTTAGCACTTTTATTGTTGGACTGTGTTTTTGGGGGTTTTGGGGTTGTGTGATTTGAATGCCTATTTAATGCTTTTATTGTTGGACTGTGTTTTTGGGGGTTTTTGGGGTTGGGTAATTTGGGTGCCTGTTTAGTGCTTCTATTGTTGGACTGTGTTTTTGGGGGTGTAATTTTGATGCTTATTTAATGCTTTTGTTGTTGGACTGTGGGTGATTGAATTAACATTTTGTTCAAGATGGCCGCGCCGTTGTGTCTGGCTGCCTGCCACTGTATGTTTCTTTTTTTTTCCTAGTCAGATGTGCAGCACTTTGGTCAACGTGGGTTGTTTTTAAATGTGCTATACAAATAAAATTGACTTGACTTGACTTGACTTGATTCCCCTACTCTGGGTAAAAGACTGTGCATTAACCCTTTCAATTCCCCTCATGATTTTAATCACCTCTATAAGATCACCCCTCAGCCTCTTGCACTGCAAGTGATAAAGTCCCAGTTTGCCCAGACTCTCCCTGTAGCTTTGCCCCTCTAGTCCTGGCAACATCCTCGTAAATCTTCCCTGCACCCTCTCCAGCTTAATGCATGAGCTGTGAAGAGAGTCGTAGATTGACAAGCCAAGGAGAGATTCACAGAGTGACCTAGCTGAATAACCTTTAACAGCGACATCTGTATGTATATGCATTTGAATACATACCCTGTATGAACTACCAGTTGATTGAGCTGGATATGCAGCTTGTGGTAACAAGGAGATCAGTTGACAATAAGCTATTATGATTGTTTAGAATAGTTGATTTGTTCAGCACTGGTTTATTTGCATATTTTCTATTAGATCTTTATGCTTTTGTACTTGTGCAAATTACATTTAATCTTTTATTGCTCGATGAGACATGACAAAGATTTGCATCTGAGGATATCAAAAGGTCATCCAACTCTGCTAAAACTACAATTAGACCCCTCCTTCCTTTACTGATGAATCGGGTGTGAGTCCAGTGTTTAATTGTGTGGGGAAATAACTGCAGATGCCGGTTTAAATCGAAGGTAGACTGAACTCAGCGGGTCAGGCAGCATCTCAGGAGAGAAGGAATGGGTGACGTTTCGGGTCGAGACCCTTCTGAACTCAGCGGGTCAGGCAGCATCTCAGGAGAGAAGGAATGGGTGACGTTTCGGGTCGAGACCCTTCGGGTCTTCACCCGAAACATCACCCATCCCTTCTCTCCTGAGATGCTGCCTGACCCGCTGAGTTACTCCAGCATTTTGTGTCTACCAAGTGTTTAATTGTCCTAGGTACCAACATAGGAACAATGCCATTCTTGCTTGCTGCAGCCTAACCAGCCTGTAAACGCAATAACACACAGAAAAATAAAATATTACAATAATAGGTGAGGGTGGCACAGTGGTCCATTGCGGGAGCTGTTGTCTCACAGCGCCAGAGGTCCTGGCTCAATTCTGACCCCCAGGTTCTGACTGTGTGGAGTTTGCACGTTCTCCCTGTGTCATGGGGCCATCGAGTCACACAGCGTGGAAACAGGCCCTTGGGCCCAACTTGCCCACACTGCCCCAACATGTCCCATTTACACTAGTAAATGCCTATGGCCCATATCCCTCTAATCCTGTCCTATCCGTGTACCTGTCCAAATGGCTCTATCACCACGGGGATTGTATGTTATTTGCCCTCTATAAAGTGCCACTAGTGCCTAGGTAGGACTAGTGAACGGGCGGGAGAACAAAATGAACGAGAAGCTAGATTGGGAAGTAGATCACGTTAAAGCCAGGATAGGAGTAGGACAGGTTAAAGCCAATGGGATAACATAGAACTAGTCAACAGTTAATCAGTCGATGGTCAGCATGGACTCAGTGGGCCGAAGGGCCTGCTTCCATGCTATATCTTTCAATTCAATTCAATTCAATAATGGAATCATACAGCATGAAACAGGCCCTTCAGCCCAACTCATCCACGACAACCATAACTCCTCATCTAAGCTAGTCCCATTTGCCTGATTTTGGCCCATATATCTCTAAATCCCTCCTGTCCATGTACCTGTCCAAGTGTCGTTTAAATGCAGCTTTAGTACCTGCCCCAACTACCCCCTCTGGCAGCTCATTCCATATACCCACCATCCTCCGAATGGAAAACTTGCCCCTCAGATTCCTATGATAATAAAAGACAGATCAATAAATTAATAACAATAATAATACTAGGTAGCTTTAACAGTGCAAAAAAATGAAGTATGTAATCGAAGTTCAGAGTTGATGAGGTTAATGTTGTGTCGTGTTCAAGAGCCTGATGGTTGTTGGGAAGAAGCTATTCTTGAACCTGTTGGTCACGTTTTCTAATTGACCAAAGACAAAGTTCTCCTTGTATCTTTGCCCGTTTACTTGTTTGTACAGCAATCAAAGCAGGGACGGAGGAGTCAACTGACTTTAATGTTGTTGTTGTTCGTCCTTCGGGTTCGAAGATGACCATGACTTCACTTTCAGTCAGAGGACTGGTGACTGTGGGTCCGGAAGTGACTGGTGAGGCCAATCCGGGCCCGGAAGGCACGCCCACACGTAGGACACAAGTGGATGGGTGCTGCTGTGGAAGTGGAGGTAGCCCTGGCTTTGCGCGCGGTGCGTTTCCTCTGGGCCTCTGCAGTGCGTCTGTTCTGTGCTGCACGGGCTCCTATGGTGAGCTTGCTACGCCAGGTTGGACGGTCCAGAGCAAGAGACTCCCAATTGCTGAGGTTGATGTCCAAGTCTTTGAGGGACACTTTGAGGCAGTCCTTAAACTGTTTCTTCTGTCCTCCTACTGAGCGCTTGCCCTGACACAGTTCTGACTTTAATAAAGGCAGGATGATGGAAGAAAGGAGTTTTGGTGCAAGCTTTTGAAAGAGATGAAATGTTGCGATTGTCCGATGGGCCGTTGAATCTTGCAGTTGTTCACTGACTTATCTCTGTGCACTATGGTGGGGGGAGGGTGATATATCCAGTTTCTTGACAGACTAAACACGGCTCATCATTTACATCGTCTGACAGATGGCAGGAGGAAGGTAGTCCAACACATTCACTGCAATCTGACACAGTTCTGGTAAAATGGAGACGCAAACAACTGCAGAAGCTGCGATCTTGCATAGCACACAAAGTGCTGGAGTAACTCAGCGGGTAAACCAGCATCTGAAACTTCTTGACAATTATTCACAAAATGCTGGAGTAACTCAGCAGGTCAGGCAGCATCTCAGGAGAGAAGGAATGGGTGACGTTTCGGGTCAAGACCCTTCTTCAGACTGATGAGGTTTCTTGTATGGAACAGTACAACACAGGAACAGGCCCTTCGGACCACAATGTCCGTGCTAAGTTAAACTAAAATCCTCTGCCTGCACGTGATCCATATCCCTCCATTCCTTGCATATCCACGAGCCTGTCTAAAAACCTTTTTAACGCCATTATCCTATCTGCCTCCACCAGCACCTCTGACAGTACATTGCAGGCACCCACCAATCCATGTGACAAACCTGCCTGGTACATCTCTTTTAAACTTTCCCCTTCTCACACTTGTCCCCTTGTCCCCTTGCAAGCTATTAATCACCAGCTCTTTACTTGTATCTTCTGGCCTCACCCATCCATTGTGTTCGTAACAAATCGTTTCAGGAAGGGAATCCATGTCCAATATTTGAGTGGGAGAAACGGGATAAAATCTAACCCGTGAATGGAAAGCTCATCTAAATGCAGACTCGAATATAGTGCCATGTTGATAATTTTATTTAACAAGAAAGTGAAATATATTTCTAATACCCAGGGTGTTCTCCAGTTTCTAAACTTCATCTATCAGTGTCATTCTCCTTTCAAATTGTAATCTAGGCCCTCTTGGCATTTTGTAATCTCTTGATATTTTTGCTTTATATTCAATAATGATTATTCAAAAATGCTTCTTTTCCATTTCTTCACCCCAGACGGCTAGAGAGGGGAGAAAACCGATAGATTGGTAAATTAACTAAAGCAGACATGTACAATGTTTACATTTCAACATTTACTCTTTTTCTAATAACGTGTAGCTCCGTGTAATTCTCCGTTTTGTCCAAACAATACTCGCTCCAGCGCCTTTTGTTCTAAATCACAATTTTTCATCGGAGTGAATTTCCTTTACTTTCCATCTTGCTGCAAAGCCTGAAAGGTGAGATAATAAATAATCTAATCGTTATCGTGATGGATGAAGCAAACTGATTAGGAAAGGACTCAAAACAAAATAGTTCTGTTACATCGACTATCCAGTATCGGAGCGGGAATTTGATACACAGGAAACTGCAGACGCTGGAATCGTAAGCAAAGCAAAAAGTGCTGGAGGAACTCAGCAGGTCAGGCAGCGTCCTTGGAGGGGTGAAATGTAGACACCAGGAACTGCAGATGCCGGTTTACACAAAAAAAGACACAAAGTGCTGGAGTAACTCGCCGGCTCAGACGGCATCTGTGGATGGAATGGATAGGCGACGTTCCGGGTCGAGACCCTTCTTCAGGGGTCCTTTAGACTGCTCCTGTTGCTAAAACTCATAAACACCAAGAATGACTTTACTTCACAGGCTGCTATTTACGGCTGAGTTCGAATTTCAATTCGAATCTCAACCATTTTGGTCTTAAAAGATTGATCAATAATATAATCTCACCAGCACGTTTCCCACTCGGCCAATGCACCCTGAGAAACGGCCCCCCCTTACAATGCACCCTGAGAAACGGCCCCCCCTTACAATGCACCCTGAGAAACGGCCCCCCCTTACAATGCACCCTGAGAAACGGCCCCCCCTTACAATGCACCCTGAGAAACGGCCCCCCCTTACAATGCACCCTGAGAAACGGCCCCCCCTTACAATGCACCCTGAGAAACGGCCCCCCCTTACAATGCACCCTGAGAAACGGCCCCCCCTTACAATGCACCCTGAGAAACGGCCCCCCCCTTACAATGCACCCTGAGAAACGCCCCCCCCTTACAATGCACAATCTCCACCGGGTTGTTCAATGGGGAATCTGAAGAGAGGTGCAAGTAGTACAGGGAGAAAGATAGAAAGATAGATAGATAGATAGATAGATAGATAGATAGATAGATAGATAGATAGATAGATAGATAGATAGATAGATAGATAGATAGATAGATAGATAGATAGATAGATAGATAGATAGATAGATAGATAGATAGATAGATAGATAGATAGATAGATAGATAGATAGATGGATGGATGGATGGATGGATGGATGGATGGATGGATAGATAGATAGATAGATAGATAGATAGATAGATAGATAGATAGATAGATAGATAGATAGATAGATAGATAGATAGATAGATAGATAGATAGATAGATAGATAGATAGATAGATAGATAGATAGATAGATAGATAGATAGATAGATAGATAGATAGATAGATAGATAGATAGATAGATAGATAGATAGATGGATGGATGGATGGATGGATGGATGGATGGATGGATGGATGGATGGATGGATGGATGGATGGATGGATGGATGGATGGATGGATGGATGGATGGATGGATGGATGGATGGATGGATGGATGGATGGATGGATGGATGGATGGATGGATGGATGGATGGATGGATGGATGGATATCTGCCTCCATCACCACCCCTGGCAGCACATTCCAGAGACCCACCACTCCCTGTGTAATAAACGTGTCCTTCACATCTCGATTTAACTTTGCCCCTCTCACCTTAAAGCTATACCCTCTAGTCTTTGACATTTTCACCATGGGAGAAAGGTTCTGACTGTCTATCCTATCTATGCCTCTCATGATGTTATATCCTGCTATCAGTCTCCCTTCAGACTCCAACGCTCCAGAGAAAACAATCTAAGTTTGCTCAACTTCTCTTTGTTGCTATCTTTGTCCCGCCCCCTCCCCTGACATCAGTCTGAAGAAGGGTCTCGACCCGAAACGTCACCCATTCCTTCTCTCCCGAGATGCTGTCTGACCCGCTGAGTTACTCCAGCATTTTGCGTTTACCTTCGATTTTGACCAGCTTTTTTCCTCCCATAGGCATGCTGGTAAACCTCTTCTGCACCCTTTCCAAACGCCTCCAGATTCTTTCTGTAAAGGGGCGACCAGAACTGCACATGATGCTCCACAAGTGCGGCCTGACCAAAGTCCTTCTTGCTTGGTTCCTCTCGGCTTGTCAACTCTGGTCTTTCGGTCGTAGCCCACAAATTGTAGGAAAAGACCCCATCACTGGGAATCACAGAGCTTCCATGTCTCCCCACTGAGCTGACCACCAGAATCTGAAAGAGAAAGCAATCACTTGGCTCAGAAATACGTCCGGACTGACGGAGGGACTCCTTCGAACCCAAACCCAGGGCCTGTGTGAGGGACGTGGGGTTGTAAAATATACTGTGATCAATGAACACATAATACAGAAACCACATATAGCAAAGTTTGGCTTCAGATGTAAACAGCAAAGAGGGAGGGGGGGGGGAGGTTTCTGGTTTTATTTTTGTTGCATTTCTGTGGGTAATTCCTTCTTTTCATGTCTAAAACAAGAAAATGATCCGTAAACACAAGGAAACAGCAACAAAAATGAAAATATAGGTTTTGGGGCCAGACAACTACCTGTTTACGTTGGCAAAAAGTTCAAAGGACAAAGACGCTGGTGTCTCTTATCTTTTTTTCATGTGTTTAATATTTTTTTGCTCTTTGATACCTTGTTATAAATGTTTATGCAACTATTTCCCTCCTGTCTGCACACATACACAAACCGTGTTTTTTTTTGTTGCAGAATTACAAAATCAAAAGTACACGCTTCCTTTGATTTCTAGCCACTGGCCTTTGGAGAATGATTTATCAATCTTTCCTTTCGGAAAAACAAACAGTTTAAAGTTGTGATGCGTTCTCCCAGTCCCTGAAACCTGCTGACAGGCAATAATTGCAGTATTAGCTCATATTTCTGTTATCTTTTTTGAGTAGGCCTAGGAGGAAACTGAGACAAAGTGGTGTCAGGAGATGACTTTCAATCTTACTACCTGTATTTCCGGAAAAAACCCCAGGGTTCCAGCATCTTTTCAGACTGTGAGAACGCAGAACATGGAACATAGAACAGTACACCACAGGAATAGGCACTTTGGCCCACAATGTCCGTGCCAAACATGATGCCAAATGATCCATATCCTTCCGTTCCCTATTTATCCACGTGCCTATCTACCAACCTCTTAAATGCCACTGTCCTGTCTGACTCTGTTGTACTTCGTGGTCCGGTACCTGTTGTACCTTTGTTGTGACTCTGGAAGGACCACGAGTACACATGTTTAAGATGTTATCATGGTGGAGCTTAACTCCAAGCTGTTTATTCCAAGGCCGCCTGGATCCAGAGTGACCGCCTAATCACCCCAATCACTTATATACACAGGCATACAAAGTAGTCCTTGGATACACAAAGTAGTCCCAGCAATATCACAACATCCCCCTTGTCTTATATATTACAACAGACTCCACCTCCAATCCTGTCAGCACGCTCCGGGCACTCACTACGCTCTGCGATATCCACGTTAATCATTCCCTGCTCTCTTTCCAGTTTAACGTCATCTTTCCCATAGCAGGGTGACAAAAAAACTGAACACACGTCTCTGAAGATCTGTCCTGGGTCCAGTACGTTGATGCAATCACAAGGAAAGCCCATCAATGCTTCTACTTACTTAAAAGTGAAGGGCGTGTGAACAGGTGGTGGTGCAGCGGTAGAGTTGCTGCTTTACAGCGCCAGAGACCTGGGTTCGATCCTGACCTCGGGTGCTGTCTGCATGGAGTTTGCACTTTCTCCCTGTAACCGCATGGGTTTCCATCCCATGGACATGCACGGTTGTTGGTTAATTGGCTTGGTAAATGTAAAAATTGTCCCTGGTGTGTGTAGGATAGTGTTAATGTGCGGGGATCACTGGTCAGTGCGGACTCGGTGGGCCGAAGGGCCTGTTTTCATGCTGTATCTCTAAACTAAAGTAAACTAAACTAATTGGCCTCTGTAAATTGTAGGGAATAGATTTGAATATGGATAACGTGTGTGAACAGGTGATTGCTGGTCAGTTTGGACTCGGTGGGCCAAAGGGCCTGATTCCCTACTGTACATCTAAACTAATTTCATTGTTCCGTTGTCAGTGCCTATGACAATTAAACACCTTTGATGCTTGATATCCTTTCAGCTCTCTAAAGACAAGGTACGTCTCATTAATTCCAGTTGATTGGACAGGGAAGCTGGAGGTGAAGCAGAATTTTGAATAAAATGACATTGTGAAAAATTGTGAAGTCTACTTGTCCTCCACTTGATCAAAGAAGGTAACTTGATATTAATATGAATTATCTCATGATTATGAGTAATACATATAATCGCTAAGCAACCAATGGATGCCTGGAGATATCCATTCAAAACATGCTCCTGCAAGGTTAACTAAAGCAAATCAGCGACTCCCAGGAGATCCCTTGTTTATCCCACAACCTTTTTTCCACAGATTTCTACCTGTTTTCTCAGCCCAGCTGGCAAACATTCAGGAAGGTTTAGTATAGTTTAGAGATACAGTGTGGAAAAGGACCCTTCGGCCCACCGAGTCCGTGCCGACCAGCGATCACCCGTTCACACGGGTTCTATGTTATCCCACTTTCGCATCCACTCCCTGCACATTGTGGGCAGTTTGCAGAGCCCAATGTTTTGGGATGTGGGAAATAACCGGAGCACCCAGAGGAAACAGGGATACTGTGCAAACATCACAGAGACAGCATCCGTGATCAGGATCAAACCCGGACCTCTGGCACTGGGGAAAACCCATGTAGTCACAGGGAGGCTAGTTGCCATGTGGTCACAGGGAGGCTAGTTGCCATGTGGTCACAGGGAGGCTAGTTGCCATGTGGTCACAGGGAGGCTAGTTGCCATGTGGTCACAGGGAGGCTAGTTGCCATGTGGTCACAGGGAGGCTAGTTGCCATGTGGTCACAGGGAGGCTAGTTGCCATGTGGTCACAGGGAGGCTAGTTGCCATGTGGTCACAGGGAGGCTAGTTGCCATGTTCCACAATGTTACTCATGTATCCTTACCCAGGAAGGAATTGTGTGAATGAAAGTGTCTTGTAATCATCTTCTCCAATGCTTGGTGCATCCCAGGCCAGGCTCAATGTTGGGTGTTCCCTCAGTGAAGCCAGCAATGGCCAGTGTTGTGTCCGTGATGATATGTGCTGGTGCTGGTGCTGCCGACCGGTACTTCCAAAGTATTAAAAACTAGACTTTCAAATGTTATAGATTTTATACTTTTTAGTTTATTAAATAAGAATTTGATTGGTTCCAATTGGCACGGCGGTGCAGAAGTAGAGTTGATGCCTTACAGCGCTTACAGCACCGGAGACCCGGGTTCGATCCCGACTACGGGTGCTGTCTGTACGGAGTTTGTACGTTCTCCCCGTGACCGCGTGGGTTTTCTCTGAGATCTCCGGTTTCCTCCCACACTCCAAAGATGTACAGGCTTGTAGGTTAATTGGTTTGGTATAAATGTAAAATTGTCACGAGTGTGTGTTAATGTATGGGGATCGCTGGCCGGTGTGGACTCGGTGGGCCGAAGGGCCTGTTTCCGCTGTGTATCTCTAAGCTAAACTAATCTAAACTAAAATCAAAGATAGATCTTAAGGATAGCGGAGTCAGGGGGGTATGGGGAGAAGGCAGGAACGGGGTACTGATTGAGAATGATCAGCCATGATCACATTGAATGGCGGTGCTGGCTCGAAGGGCCGAATGGCCTCCTCCTGCACCTATTGGCTATTGTCTATTGTAAAGCAGAAGAGGGTGGTATATGGATGGGGGAAAAAAGTTGATCATTGTAGCTTAATCTTTAATTGATATGTGTCGTGGAACTTTTTTGCATGACCATGGGCGATGGATCTATAAACAGGACAATTGATTCTCAGTCCCACTGTTGTGTTTACTGTGAATCAGTCCAGACTCCCCAGCAGGAAACAGTTGAGGCCAGTTCATTGGCTATATTTAAGAGGGAGTTAGATGTGGCCCTTGTGGCTAAAGGGATCAGGGGGTATGGAGAGAAGGCAGTTACGGGATACTGAGTTGGATGATCAGCCATGATCATATTGAATGGCGGTGCAGGCTCGAAGTGCCGAATGACCTACTCCTGCACCTATTTTCTATGTTTCTATGTTTCTACAGATACCTACATTTTCATCTTTAGGTTAGTTTAGTTTAGAGATACAGTGTGGAAACAGGCACTTCAGCCCACCGAGACAGCGCCGACCAGCGACCCCCACAAAATGGCACCATCCTACATGCACAAGGGACAATTTAAAATTATACCAAGCCAATTTGCCTACAAACCTGTACATCTTTGGAGTGTGGGAGGAAACCGGAGAATCCAGGGAAAACCCACGCAGGTCATAGGAAGAACATACAAACTCCGTACAATCAAGCACCCGTAGTCAGGATCGAACCCGGGTCTCTGGCGTTGTGAGGCAGCAACTCTATCACTGCACCACCGTGCGTGCCATCTCATCGATCGGTTATGTTATCATAATGAATATTTTAGATATTATGGATATTTTTAAGGCCGAGATAGATCGATTCTTAATTAGTATGGGTGTCAGGGGGTATGGAGAGAAGGAAGGAGAATGGGGTTAAGAGGGAACGATAGATCAGCCATGATTGAATGGCGGAGTTGTCTTGATGGGCCGAATGGCCTAATTCTGCTCCTATCACTGATGACCTTATGATACAGCGTGGAAGCAGGTCCTTCTGCTCAACTTGCCCACACCGACCAACATGCCCGATCTACACTTCGTCCCACCTGCCTGCGTTTGACCAATAT
Source organism: Rhinoraja longicauda (assembly GCF_053455715.1). Taxonomy (NCBI): domain Eukaryota; kingdom Metazoa; phylum Chordata; class Chondrichthyes; order Rajiformes; family Arhynchobatidae; genus Rhinoraja; species Rhinoraja longicauda. The sequence continues at coordinate 21,100,808 of NC_135980.1, read as the reverse complement.
CTCTCTAAACCTGTCCTATCCACACCGACCAACATGCCCCATGCGCACTCGACCCACCTGCCTGCGTTTGGCCAATATCCCTCTAAACCTGTCCTATCCTGGACCTGTGCATGTCCAGATGTTCCTTCAACTTTGCGATAGCCCCTGCTCCCGACCTCGGATTCTATTTATGTTCTGCGGTGGTGCACACAAGAACACCAATTACATCCTTGTCTAAACCATTAAAAGAAGGCAGCAGAGCTTCCCTACTGTTCTGCCTGATCACCATCTTTGTCCCAACACTGAAGACTCAGGAGAAGGGGCAGTCCCAAGAAGGATCTTCGGTCTGAAGGAGGGTCCCAACCCGAAACATCACCCATCCATGTTCTCCAGAGATGCTGCCTGGTCCACTGAGTCACTCCGGCACTTTCTGCCTTTTTCTGTAAACCAGCCAGTACAGTTCCTTGCACCTCCTCCAAAGTCTGATTATTTGGTCATTTATTCATTGACTGTGTGAGCTTTCTTAGCGCGGTGGCCAGGCTTTTTTTTTTTTTGTCAGTTATCAAGTTTAAACAAACTGAAAGGAACCTTGCAAATACATGGCTTTCTTGTATTAAGTAAACAGAAGGAAAATATTAGTGTTCAGCAATATAATCCAAATAATTGCTTCATGCGCTTTGGATAAGGTCACACAGATAAAAATAGATTTTTGAATTGTATCTGTACTTTCTTTGCCCGTTTTAAATGCATCAGTGTTTTGGCCTTGCCCATTTGAAACTATAGAGGGTGATAATTTGGAACAGCTCTGTGATTAAATGAAATTTAAAATAATTTGCAGTGATCATCCGCAGTGACTGCCGTGTTTCTCATTGAAAGCAAGAAAGTCCATCTTGTCATCGTCAATACTTTAGAACATAGAACAGTACAGCACAGGAACTTTGGCCCACAATGTCGGTGCCGAACATGTTACTTAGATACACTCATTTCCTCTGGCTGCATGTGATTTATATCCCTCCATTCCCTGAATATTCATGTGTCCACCTAAAAGCCTCTCAAACGCCACACCACTATCGTATCTGCCTCCACCACCACCCCTGAAAGTACGTTCCTCCTCCAACCATCCTCTGTGTAAAAAGCTTGCCCCGCACACCTCCTTTAAACCCTTCCCTTCCCTCATTAACTCTATGTGGTCTAGTTTGTGATATTTCCAACCAGGGAGAAAGGTTCTGTTAGTGTAGACACTAGAGGTTATTCACTTTGGAAGTAAGAATAGAAAGGCAGATTATTATCTGAATGGTGTCAAGTTAGGAGGAGGGGGAGTTCAACGAGATCTGGGTGTCCTAGTGCATCAGTCAATGAAAGGAAGCATGCAGGTACCGCAGGCAGTGAAGAAAGCCAATGGAATGTTGGCCTTCGTAACAAGAGGAGTTGAGTATAGGAGCAAAGAGGTCCTTCTACAGTTGTACTGGGCCCTGGTGAAACCGCACCTGGAGTACTGTGTGCAGTTTTGGTCTCCAAATTTGAGGAAGGATATTCTTGCTATGGAGGGCGTGCAGCGTAGGTTCACTAGGTTAATTCCCGGAATGGCGGGACTGTCGTATGTTGAAAGGCTGGAGCGATTGGGCTTGTATACACTGGAATTTAGAAGGATGAGGGGGGATCTTATTGAAACATATAAGATAATTAGGGGATTGGACACATTAGAGGCAGGAAACATGTTCCCAATGTTGGGGGAGTCCAGAACAAGGGGCCACAGTTTAAGAATAAGGGGTAGGCCATGTAGAACGGAGATGAGGAAGAACTTTTTCAGTCAGAGAGTGGTGAAGGTGTGGCATTCTCTGCCTCAGAAGGCAGTGGAGGCCAGTTCGTTGGATGCTTTCAAGAGAGAGCTGGATAGAGCTCTTAAGGATAGCGGAGTGAGGGGGTATGGGGAGAAGGCAGGAACGGGGTACTGATTGAGAGTGATCAGCCATGATCGCATTGAATGGCGGTGCTGGCTCGAAGGGCTGAATGGCCTACTCCTGCACCTATTGTCTATTGTCTATTGTCTATTGTAAACGCTGGAGTAACACAACGGGTGGCACGGTGGCGCAGTGGTAGAGTTGCTGCCTTACAGCGAATGCAGCGCCGGAGACTCAGGTTCGATCCTGACTACGGGCGCCGTCTGTACGGAGTTTGTACGTTCTCCCCGTGACCTGCGTGGGTTTTATTCCGAGATCTTCGGTTTCCTCCCACACTCCAAAGACGTAAGGTATGTAGGTTAATTGACTGGGTAAATGTAAAAATTGTCCCTAGTGTGTGTAGGATAGTGTTAATGTGCAGGGATCGCTGGGCGGCGCGGACTCGCTGGGCCGAAGGGCCTGTTTCCGCGCTGTATCTCTAAATCTAAATCTAAAAAAAAAAATTTTTTTAAAGTCAGTCAGGCAGCATCTCTGGAGAAAAGGAATAGGTGACGTTTCATGTCAGAACTCTTCTTCAGAAGAAAGGTTCCGACCCAAAACATTAGATCAGTCTGAAGAAGGGTCTCGACCCGAAACGTCACCCATTCCTTCTCTCCTGAGATGCTGCCTGTCCAGCTGAGTTACTCCAGCATTTTGTGTCTACCCAAAACATTAACGATTCCTTTTCTCCAGGGATGCTGCCTGACCTGTTGAATGACTCCAGCATTTTGCGTCTCTCTTCGGTACAAACCAGCAACTCCAGTTCCTTCCTACACATTCTGACTGCCTACCCTGTCAAAGCCTCTCATGAATTCCCCTCTACCTCTACCTCCAACGTTCCAGAGAAAACAATCCTAGTCGGCCAACCTCTCCCTGAAACTGCATCTATGCCCTCTTGTCTTTGACATTTCCACCCTGGGAAGTTCTCGCAGTCAACCCTATCTATGCCTCTCGTTCTATCAGGTCTCCACTCAACTAATGGCGTTCCTGAGAAAAAAATCCAAGTTTGTCCAAGTTGTAGGGAAGGAACTGCAGATGCTGGTTTAAACCGAGGAGAGACACACAAAGCTGGAGTAACTCAGCGGGACAGGCAGCATCTCTGGAAAAGAAGGAATGGGTGGCATTTCAGGGCTTTCAGTCTGAAGAAGGGTCTTGACCTGAAACGTCACCCATTCCTTCTCTCCAGAGATGCTGCCTGGCCTGCTGAGTTACTCCAGCTTTTTGTATCTATCCAAGTTTGTCCAATCTCTCCTTATAGGTAATACTTTCTGATCCGGGCAACATTCTGCTAAAGAGGACTTTGGAAGTTCTCTTTCTATATATTTTTTTTAATTGAGATCAATGCTCTAGCATTTCAAGGTCAAACCAACCCAAGGGTTTACACGGCAACAAACAATGAACAATAAAGCAAACACAAATAATATTATTGTATTGTAAATATATAACTTGCACACACAACAGAAGAACAATGGAACATTACATCTGTCGTGTGAAAACTCTTTTAGTATTTTTACTTGAATTCTTATTCAATTACATACCAAGAATACATTTTATTGACTGCTGTAAAATGACAATTTCCTTCCTGACTTTCATAATAACACAATCCCCTTTCCTCCACGCTACTTGGAAATCTACTTATCGGCATTTATATTTATTAAGTCTTATATTAGGTTCATGCCTTTCTCTCCTGAAGGGGCTGATTTGCTGGTGTTTATTGCAAAAGTCATCTGATTTCTCACCCCGAGCCATTTTCTCTGGTCGGCAACTACCAACCTCATGAGCTCTGCATAACACTAACCACAACCCTGTCTCAGCAACTGTGGCCCGCTGTGGACTTGGCATTGGCTGCACTACATACCCGATTTAGAAACACAGAAACATAGAAAACAGGTGCAGGGTTTAGGCCATTCGGCCCTTCAAGCTAGCACCACCATTCAATATGATCATGGCTGATCATCCAAAATCAGTTCCCCGTTCCTGCTTTAAAAGCTATATTCGAGTGAATTGGCCTCCAATGCCTTGTATGGCAGAGAATTCCACAGATTCACAACACTCTGGGTGAAAACGTTTTTTCCTCATCTCGCGCGCTTGGTGAAAAAGGTTTTTCCTCATCTATTGCAGTCTAGCTACCGATTATTACTGATTATTAATGTATCGTATTATTGATTATTATATGTTTATTTGTGTGCTATTGCGTCAATGGGCCTGTAAAGCTGCACAAGTAATGCAATTATACGAGATTCAAGTGAAGAGTATCTAATTGTCATATGTACAGTGGCACAGCAGTAGAGTTGCGGCCTTACAGCTCCAGAGACCCGGGTTCAATCTTGACCATGGGTGCTGTCTGTGCAGAGTGCGTATGTTCTCCCTGTGACCACGTGGGTTTTCTCTGGGTGCTCCGGTTTCCTCCCACAGGTTAATTGGCCTCGGTAAACTTGCCTCGATGGTGCGCTTGTACGGGTGATCGATGGTCAGTGTGAACTTGATGGGCCAAAGGGCCTGGTTCCACACTGTAATCTCTAAACTAAACTAAATGAAAGAGAACAATTACATTTTTACCTCCTGCAGCTCCTTAAGAGGTCCATAAACACAAGATACATAGACAATATATAATAATCAAAAAATTAAATTAAATCAACAATCTTAATACCAGTGCAAAAACTAAAGCCCTTTGTGCAACCAAACACAGTCCATAAAAGTTCAGCAGGTCAGGCAGCATCTGTGGAGCTAATGTCCTCCATAGATGCTGCCTGACCCACTGAGTTCCTCCAGCACTTTGTGTTCTGCTCAAGATTCCAGCACTTGCAGTTCCTTGTGTCTCTGTAGAAGCTCATGGTTGCTGAGGTTGGTGTTGTGCTGTGTTCACGAGCCCAATAGTTGTTGGGAAGAAGCTATTCTTGAACCTGCCGGTCACATTTATAGACTCCTCTATCTTCTTCTCGAAGGTAGGAGTGAAATGGGAGCATGGCCAGGGTGTTGTGGGTCTACAATGGTACTGTCCATCATTTTGAGACAGTGCTTCCTATAGATCCCTTTGATAGCGGGGAGGCCAAACTCCTGACTCATAAACACAAAATGTTAACACACTTCACATTCCCATTCTTTCCATTCTCCGAAGTATCGATTTTCCAGGCAGGCGCTCAAATTCTGCTTCTTTTGAAACATGATTCATATTCGGTCATGGATGAAGTAATAAATCACAAAGTTTAGTTTAGTTTAGTTTAGTGATACAGCGTGGAAACAGGCCCTTTGGCCCACCGAGTCCGTTACAACCACTACTGTGATCCCTGCACACTAACACTATCCTACACACACCAACCAAGCCAATTAGCCTACAAACCTGTACGTCTTGGTAGTGTGGGAGGAAACCGGAGCTCCCGGAGAAAACATACGCAGGTCACGGGGAGAACGTACAAACTCCGTACAGACAGTACCCCTAGTCAGGATTGAACCCGGGTCTCTGGCGCCACCGTGCCGCAAACAAAGTTCATGGGGCTGACGGTAAAACATGTAGTGTTATCAATAGATTACACTAAAAGGAGAAACGTTCGTTCTTTACTCCTTGTCAGTTTTGCAGCACCGGTCAGCCTAAGTACTGGAAATGTGTCGTTCCAGGAAGGAGGTGAGGCGATATATTGGGAAAGGGCCCATTTGGCAGGCGGGGTCATATCATTAACCCAGCAGCATTTGCGAGTCTTGTTATGAAGTGCCACCGGGATATTTTTGTGGCGAGGACTGTCCCTGCTTGTGCAAAGGAGGAAGAGAAGTCATCGTGGGGAGGGCGATCTCAGTGCCCACCAATACTCGAAGAGCGGGATTAAAAATGACTTGGCTTCAAGGAGAGGGTGGCGTAAGATTGAAACATTAAAGGGAAGAAGCAGTTTCAGACATGGAGTGACATTGTGGGAAGTTGAAAGTGTGTATAATCCGACAGCTGTGCCGACACAGAACAAGGGTGTTAACAAGAATGGGCTGAAGGAGCAATGGTATCGACACTAACGTAATGAGATGTATGAACTGAGAGTAGCAGGATTATGCAAACAAGCAACACTGGGTCAACTTTACGAAGCTCTGCCAGTGACAGAGAGCCGAGCTGACTGCTGGTCCAAGAGAAATCCTCTCGCCATGAATCAAACGTAGAATTCTTCATTCGAAACTTAGTTTACAGTCGCAGCGCGGAAACAGGCCCTTCGGCCCACCGAGTCCGTGCCGACCAGTGATCCCCACACACTAACACTATCCTACATACACTCGGGACAATTTACAATTTTACCGAAGCCAATTAACCCCACAAGCCTGTACGTCTTTGGAGTGAGGGAGGAAACCAAAGATCTCGGAGAAAACACATGGGGTCACAGGGAGAGCGTACAAACTCCATACAGACTACGCCCGTGGAAGGTATCGAACCTATATCTCAGTAAGGCAGCAACACCTCCACAGTGCCACTAAGATGCCGACTAAGATGCCCCATCTAAGCTAATCCCACTTGCCCACATTTGCCCACATTTGCCCACATGTCCCTCTGAACTTTTCCTATCCACGCACCTGTCCAAGTGTCATTTAAATGTTGTTATAGTACCTGCCTCAACTACCTCCTCTGGCAGCTCGCCCCCTACACCCACCAGGGTGAAAACAATGCCCCTCAGGTTCCTATTGACTCTTGCCCCTCTCACCTTAAACCTGCATCCTCTGGTTCCCCTACTCTGGGCAAAAGAAGGTAGTCTCCCATCATCCATTCTATGAAAGTAACAATGTTTTCCCCACTTCAAGTGAAGATGTACCTCATCCCAAGTGCCCAATGTTGCATAGATGTTTGCGGTAGTTTACTGACTTTCGTTCTGTGCGCTGTGGTGGGGTGGGGTGGGGGGAAGGTGACAGCACCAGGTTATGATGGGTTTACCACTGCCATCAATGAGCTAGCACCTAAACTGGTGCTATTAACTGGTGCTATTTCCGTTGAAATCACACAGCTATTACAAGCCCATGTAAAGGACTTGCGGCTGTGAATTAGAAGGACCCAATAATGACTGAGCTGGTGACCTTCATGGGGTATTGAGCGCAGATTGGATGAATTGATCTTTTCTCAGCACTGGCTTTCCCTTTTGTATCTCCGCATCAAACATAAGGATACCTAATTTTTTTATCCCATCCTGTTTTCTTTGGAGAAGAGAAGGCTGAGGAGAGAGGTGTTTACAACGATGAGGGGTGTGCACAGCGTGGAGAACTTGAGGGTTGTTCCATTGCCCCCAAAAAATATACATGTTATAAAGAGAGAGCGTGGATTAACAAACTCATCACGAAGGCTGGCTCCATCCTGGGGGCAGAGTTGGATTCATGGGAGGTGGTCTTGGGTGGGGAAGGATGCTCCTCAAACTGCGCAGCATCTTGGACAATACAGCTCACCCCCTCCATGACACACTGGGTCAACCTGAGGAGCACCTTCAGCAACAGACTGGTCCCACCAAGATGCAGCACAGAACGCCACGGGAGATCCTTCTTCTCTGCGGCTGTCAAACTGTACAACTCCTTCCCCTTCTGTCGTGGGGTAGACTGATGCCTCACCCCAACCCCCCCACCCCCAATCTTTGCACATCCCCAATCCTTTCCACTCATCACTTTAATTTCATGTTTCATGTACTTTGTGTTTTGTGACTGTTGGCAGATCAATTTCTCTCCTGGGATAAATAAAGTTCTATCATATCATACCATACCGTATCGTATCGCATCGCATCGTATCGTATCATATCGTGAAGATGCCTCGGGTGGCAAGTCTGTTTGTAGGCTGGGCTTTTGTTAAAGTTTAGAATAAATGAAAGGTGGCCTCAATTAAATATTTTTAAATGCTCAAGATGGTGCAATGTGGTAAATGCAGCGAGGATGTTACCCCTCTGGTCAAGGGGTCTGTAACTAAGGGTCTGTGTCTCAGAATAGAATAGAATAGAATTAGAACATCTATATACTAAAACTCTCGTTTGTTATCTTGTTTGTGACTGAACTTCAGCCAAAACGGTACACGATAGCGCGACAATTTTAGGCCCATCTTACTCACCGTTGTCACTTTAGTGATAATGTCTGGTTTCATAGAAATCGGTCTTATATTTTTAAAGTTATTCACATTTTAAATTTAAAAGGGGGGGAGTGGGAGGGGAGGAGGGAGGAGGGAGGGAGGGGGGAAAGGGGGAGTGGGGGAGAAGGGAGAGGGGAGGGGGGGTTGAGGAGAGAGGGGAGTGGGGGAGGACAGGGTGCTGCACCAATGCAGGAGAGGTTTGGGCCCAATGGGTCCACTTGGTCTAGTAGAATATAGAACAGTGCAGCATGGGAACAGCATAGCATAAGGCCCTTTGGCTCACAATGTCTGTGCCCAAGATATCTCCGAGTTAAACTAACCTCATCTGCTTGCACAAGATCCATATCTCTCCATCTCTTGCATGTCCATGTGGCTAACTAAAGGCCTCTCAGTGCCACTAGTACCACAACACTCTGTCTTCTATCAGTAAACCAGTTCTGAATCCATGCGACCAAATCACTGTCAATCCCATTTATCTTAACCTTCTGGATCAGCCCAGCATGCAGGACTTTATCGAATGCCTTACTAAAATCCATGTGGACAACATCCACGTACCCTCATCAACCACCTTCGTCACCTCCTCAAAAAAACTTGAACAGGTTAGTAAGACATGCCGACTTTAGGTTTTAGAGATACAGCATGGAAACAGGCCATTTGGCCCATTGAGTCACTGCTGACCAGCGATCACCCATATACTAGATCTATCCTACAAACTAGGGACAATTCATAGAAGCCAATTAACCGATAAACCTGTACGTCTTTGAAGCGTGGGAGGAAGCAGGAGCACCCGGAGAAAACCCGCGTGGTCACAGGGAGAACGTACAAACTCCATACAGACAGCACCCGTAGTCAGGATCGAACCCGGGTCTCTGGCGCTGTAAGGCAGCAACTCTACCGCTGCGCTCTCTGCTGCCCTAATCAGCCCATTCTCTTCCAAAAGGGAGTAAATCCGATCCCAAAGTATCCTCACCAATATCTTCCCGACCACTGGTGTTAGGTTCACCGGCTTATAATTCCCTGGATTCTCTCTACTTCCCGTCTTAAACAACTTTGTTGATCCTAATGAGACTTTATGTGCCTCGACTAAATCTTCCCTCAGCTCCCTTTGTTCTGAAGAAAACAACTCCACCAGAGAGAGTCTCTCCTTATCACTATAATTCTGCAGTCCTGGCCACTTACTGGTAAATCTCCTACACAGATCCTTCCTGTAAGAAGCGACCAAAACTACCTGACACAATGCAGTTGTCCAACAAAATCAGTCAGTAATCAGAATTTCAGGAACCTTAGCACAGGCATCTAACATCACACACATACAACATGAAATGTGCGTTTGGGGAACGGCAACTATTCTTGAACCAGGGTCCCGGTCCGAAATGACTTCTGACCATTCCCTCCACAGATGCTGCCTGACACGCTGAGTTACTCCAGCATTTTGTGCTTTACTCAAGAATCCAGCATCTGCAGTTCCTTGTGTCTTCATTTAATGAGCACTGTTGTTTTTCCTACTTAAATAGAGGTCATGAGATTAAATTACCATTTTTGCTAATTGTGCTAAATGGGAGTAAAAATATACTTTACAATAGATTCATCAATCTTTTCAAGAAGATGAGTAAATGCATTACTCTCACTCCCTGTCCATTACAGACCGAGAGGAAGTTCATAGAGACTCTCCTCTAAATTCTTTAATGTGTAACAGACAAATATTTCGCACCAGCTGCATGTATTTTAGACCCATGTGGTTGTTTATACTCAAGGAAAGGCTTATTTTGGGTTATCAACTAATTTATTTAGACTGATCGTGATTTGGTACGTTTCTTGAGGCCTCTTTCTCCTTGAGATTTTGAGAACTTCGTAGTTTACCTGCAGAGTGGTGGACACTGCCTGGTCCATCACAGGGACCTTCCAGATCATCGCGGAAGGTTCCTGTGATGGGCCTGCCCCAAAACGGCAGCCAGCATCATCGGAGACCCACACCAACCTGACTACCCTCTCATCTTGCAGCTACCATCGGGAAGAAGGTACAGGAGCCTTAAAACCGTGACCACCAGATTCAAGATCATGTGTAGGAAGCAACTGCAGATCTAAGATAGACACAAAAAGCTGGAGTAACTCAACGGGTCTGAAGAAGGGTCCTGACCCGAAACGTCACCCATCCGTGAGATATCCCATCCATCCCACCCATCCTTGCTCTCTAGAGATACTGTCTGACCCGTTGAGTTACTCTAGCTTTTTGTATCTATCTTAGATTCAAGATTATCTTCTTCCCAACAACCATCAAGGTCTTGAACATTAAACAACACTAACCTCAACTATAAACAATGGACTGCCTTTGGTTGCACTAAGGAATTTAGTGGATTTTTGCACCAGGTTTTAAGGTTATTAATTTACTGATTTTTTTTTAATGGCATATTATATATGTGTGTTGAATTTACAGGCATGTTATGCTTCTGCAAGTAAGAATTGTTCATTTGCTAGTATTTATGACAATTTAAATTCTTGGCTCTTGACTCTTATCATTAATGATGCAACAGGCATTTGGCCCAGGTTTATGGACAGACTTCAGGGCAACAGTTTGTGTCTATCATAGAAGGTTATTGAACTCACCTAGCTTAATCTGTTTGCTTCCCAGAAACGACTCAAAATATATTTTCACGTAATTCTCAGCAGCTGAAATTTAAAATAATCTAAAATAAACACAGTGCAGAGTATGAACAGGCTCTTTGGCCCACGATGTCCATGCTGAACATGAATCAGCCAAAAGCCTGAATCACTAGTGACAATGCCTATATGTGCCATTTCCCAGGATAAAATGGTACCTTTCTGTCAGCTGAACAGATGAACTATTTTCCTTTCGGCACAAGGAACTGCAGGTGATGATTTGCAATAAAAACACAAAGTGCTGGAGTAACTCAGTGGGTCAGGCGGTATCTCCGGAGAGCATGGATAGGTGACGTTTCGAGCCAGGACCCTTCTTCAGACTGATGCTGGAAGAGAGGTCGGGGCGGGACAAAGCCTGGCAAGTGATAGGTGGATACACGTAAGGGGGAGGGGGGGGTATTTTTTTTACCTCCTACCACTTTCTGCCCAGTAGTGTTCGTCAACGAATGATTCTGTGAAGCAAAGAGACAAAGTTCAAAACTTTTCTCAATTCTTCGTAAAGGATGGGAGAGAGAAATGAAGACGATCGGCACAATGCTGCTTGTGAAGAACTATCAAGAATCTGTCAAAGTCGCTGAGCAATTGGACAGATCGGGGCTGATCGGGCTCATTCTGCATGGATCTGGGAAGAGTTCATCCATGCTTGGCTAATCCAATTGAATTCTTCGAGGAGGTCACTAGCAAGGTGACTAATGTCCAGCCTCTCTGTGTAAGCTGTAAGGAACTCCAGGGACATTTGATGTTCCGCTTGAGAAGTTACCAAATGTGAACATTTATACAGTCGGAGGCAGCCTTGCAGTTGAGGTTGGAGACTGGTTAGGGGGGGGAGGGAGGGGGGTTAAAGACCAGGTGGAAATTAAATCTTGGGACTCTGATTGACCGAATGTGACAAACAATGTTTTCCACAGATGCACGGCTTTCATGGAGTCATAGAGTCATGCAGCGTGGAAACAGGCCCTTCGGCCCAACTTGCCCACACTGACCAACATGTCCTATCTACACTAGTCCCACCTGCCTGCATTTGGCCCAATTCCCTCTGAGCATGTCCTATCCCATTTAAAAGAAATGTTGAGATAGTACCTGCCTCAACTACCTCCTCCAGCAGCTCGTTCCATATACCAACCACCCATTGTGTAAAAACGTTGCCCCTCTGGTTCCTATTAAATCTTTCCCCCCTCACCTTAAGCCTATGTATCTGCTTCTTGATTCCCCTACAGTGGGTGGAAGACTCTGCATTCACCCTATCTATTCCCCTCATGATGTTGTACACCTCTATAAGATCACCCCTCAGTCTACTGTACTTCAAAGGATAAGGTCCTAGCTTGCCAAACCTCCCGATAGCTCACGCCCGCAAGTCCTGGCAACATCCTCGTAAATCTTCCTTGCACTCTTTCCATCTGTGAAAAGATATGTTGGGATATGTTGATAAGCACCTTTCATTAAAACAAAATTCATGAGCAACTTACTAACTTTGAGTCTGAAGAAGGGTCTCTAAACAAAACGTCACCTATTCCTATCCTCCAGAGATGCTGCCTGACCCGCTGAGTTACTCCAGCATTTTGTGCCTATCTTTGGTGTAAACCAGCATCTGCAGTTCTTTCCAACTAATTATCAGGACTTTAGGAAGCTATTGGCCTCACACGATCTTGGACTGTAATCATGTATAGTCTTTTCGCTGACTGGTATAGCACACAAGAAGAAAGCTTTTCACTGTACCTCGGTACAAATGACAATAAGAAACTAAACTAAACTAGCTAAACTAGTGTAAGCCATCATTAACTCAGTTCTCAACAGTTCAGATCTCCATCCGAAGATGGATGTCGACTGTTCCGTGCCTTGAGATTTCAATCTCAATGTATAAAATCATGAGAGGAATATATTGGGTAGATGCACAGAGTCTTTTGCCCAGAGTAGGTGAATCGAGGACCGGAGGACATAGGTTTAAGGTGAAGGAGAAAAGATTGAATAGGAATCTGAGGGGTAACTTTTTCACACAAAGGGTGGTGGGTGTGTGGAACAAGCTGCCAGAGGAGGTAGTTGAGGCTGGGACTAACCCAACGTTTAAGAAGCAGTTAGACAGGTACATGGATAGGTCAGGTTTTGGAGGGATATGGACCAAATGCGGACAGGTGGGACTAGAGTAGCTGGACATGTTGGTCGGTGTGGGGAATTTGGGTCAAAGGACCTGTTTCCACGTTGTATCTCTCTATGACTCTAATCATCCTGCCATCAGCTGTAATAAATGGTACAGAAATAATGTTCTGGAATTGACACCCTCCTGCTTCTATCTTCCTTGAATGAGTCCAGGAGGCAGAGAATTTGAACTTATCTAGGCCGCGGTACATCCATGCTCTTTAATATCGGAGAGTAATTGAAATTGCAATCCAGTCATGTAAACTTCCTGTGCATCGCCCCAGAGCAGAATTTTGAACCTGGAAGTGATGGATTAATATAATTTCTTCAGACAGATCTATGACAAGAAATCAAGTACAGCAACGCGCAGCCAATGTAACCTTGCCTAATGTTGTAGTTACATTGACAGCTTGCTATGGACACTAATTATACTGAGTTGAACTCTCAAATGAGCCTGCACTGCTAACACTGGAAGCAACTGACTGCAATAAAGGAGAGCTTCAGCCAGATGTTCCTGCAGTAAAGCTGCCCCCTAGGCAACACTTGTGCAGCCAAAATAAACATGAATAACCTTGGGAATACGGGGCACAATGGGCAGTGTCCGTGGAGGAGGAAACCAAATTATTGTGAAAATAGACACAAAATGCTGGAGTAACTCAGCGGGACGGGCAGCATCTCTGGAGGGAAGGAACGGGCGACGTTTCGGGGTCGACACCCTTCTTCAGACCCCAGACCCCAGTCTGAAGAAGGGACTCGACCCGACACGTCACCCCGTTCCTTCTCTCCAGAGATGCTGCCCATCCCACTGAATTACTCCAGCATTTTGCGCCTATCTTGGGTTTAAACCAGCATCTGCAGTTCCTTCCCACACACCAAGTTATTGTTTCAGCTTTGGTGCGTAAAGTGCTGGAGTAACTCAGCGGGTCAGCCGGCATCTCCGGAGGACATGGATAGGCAGCCTTTCGGGCTGGGACCTTTCTTCATACTTGGTGTGAGTCTGAAAACGTCACCTATCCATGTCCTCCAGAGATGCTGCCTGGCCCGCTGAGTTACTCCAGCACCTTGTTTTAATTTAGTTTAGTTTAGAGCTACAGTGCGGAAACTAGACTGTACGTCTTTAGAGTGTGGGAGGAAGCTGGAGCACCCGGAGAAAACCCGCGCAGGTCACGGGGAGAACGTACAAACTCCGTGCAGACAGCACCCGTGGTCAGGATCGCCTCCAAAGTGTCCTAAGCAAGGTTCTGATATCTGCAGTTCTTTGTGTCTCTGTTGCTTCAATATAGGTGAAAATGATGCCCAATCACCTGTACTGTCAGATTTCTGAGAAATGCCTCTAATTAATGATAGAAATTAATACAATTATGAGAGGCATAGATAGAGTAGACAGTCAGAACTTTTTTTCCCAACTTTATTCTTTGGAGCGTAGAAGGTTGAGGGGGGACTTGATAGAGGTTTTTAAAATTTTGAGAGGGACGGACAGAGTTGACGTGGGTAGGCTTTTCCCTTTGAGAGTGGGGAAGATTCCAACAAGGGGACATAACTTCAGAATTGAGGGACAAAAGTTTAGGGGTAACATGAGGGGTAACTTCTTTACTCAGAGGGTGGTGGCTGTATGGAATGGGCTTCCGGTGGAAGTGGTGGAGGCTGGCTCGATTTTATTATTTAAGAGTAAATTGGATAGGTATATGGATCAGAGGGGATTAGAGGGTTATGGTCTGAGTGCAGGTAGATGAGACTAGGTCAGGGAGAGTGGTCGGCGTGGACTGGTAGGGCCGGACAGGCCTGTTTCCATGCTGTAGTTGTTATATGGTTATATGGTTATATGGTTAGAATGGAAATGTGAAAGAGTTAAGGACATGGGTTTAACATGAGAAGGGATGTTTAGTAAGAAAGTTCATATATGTTCCTTACTTAGACTTCGACCTCTTCACAAAGGCAACTAGAGCTGGCTAAATTATAATTTCCAAACGTAAAGTTGTGTCTGGGTCCCTGGACATTGGACGAGATGAAAGGGCAGGTGTTGCATCTTTTACGCTTTCAAAGGGAGATGTTTTGGGAAGCGGCAAGCTGAGGATTAACAATGTAGACACAAAGATCTGCAGGTGCTGGTTTTTGAAAAAAAGACGCGTTGTGCCGGAGGAACTCAGCGGGGCAGGCTGCACCTCTGGAGATCATGGAGCGGTGGCGTATTTGGGTCTGGGTACTCCTTCAGACTGCAGTGTGTTTACAGTGTGTGTTTCACTCCTACATCCCATTTGCAGCCACCACATTGCACCTTTACACGTGCCAATGCATAGGGGGTGTACCTTAGCTGCAGAACACCACCCACTCAGAGAACTGGGGCCATCTCAAACTGCAAACCAAAATCTTGAAACAAAACCAGCTTCTGTCACTACACGAAAGGACGGATAGTGCTGCAATAACTCAGTGGGTCAGGCAGCATTTCTGGGGAACATGGGTCCTGATCCGAAAATATCTGAAGAAGGGTCTTGACCAGAAACGTCACCCATTCCTTCTCTCCAGAGATGCTGCCTGTCCCGCTGAGGTAAGCCAGCATTTTGTGTCTACCTTCGATTTAAACCATCATCTGCAGTTCTTTCCTACACATGCTGCCTGACTTGTTGAGTTACTCCAGCACTTTGTGCCTTTTTGTGTATTAACCACCATCTGCAGTTCCTTGTTTCTTGCATTTTGACTGCTCCACTGCAAAATCTCTTCGAGGTATGCCTACTTTGAAGAGGTTCTCCTATCTGTGACGGGAGTTCTGTAAGATGCTTTCCACACGTCGCACTGCCTCTCCCCTCTAGCAGTTTTCTTCTGCGCCCCCCCCCCCCCCCACCTCACCACCCTCTACAATCAGTCTGAAGAAGGGTCTTGTACTGTGAGCAATTTTGGGCACCATATCTGAGAAAGGATGTGCTGGCTCTGGAGAGGGTCCAGAGGAGGTTTACAAGAATGATCCCAGGAATGAGTAGGTTAACCTATGCTGAGCATTTGTCAGCATTGGGCCTGTACTCGCTGGAGTTTAGAAGAATGAGAGGGGGACCTCATTGAAACGTACAGAATAAGAAAAGCTTGGATTGAGTGGATGTGGAGAGGAAGTTTCCACTAGTGGGAAAGTCTAAGACTAGAGGTCACAGCCTCAGAATGAAAGGATGTTCCTTTAGGAAAGAGATGAGGAGAAATTTCTTCAGTCAGAGGGTGGTGAATCCGTGAAATTCTTTGCCACAGAAGGCTGTGGAGGCCAAGTCAGTGGATATTTTTAAGGCAGAGATAGATAGATTTTTGATTAGGATTCAGGATTCAGGATATCTTTATTTGTCATCCAAAAAACAAGTCTTTTGGACGAGATTTCGTCACCCACAGTCCAACAATAAGAGCAATAAAATAAGCAAATTACACAACCCCAACCAACACAAAACACAAAAAAAAAGAAACATCCATCACAGTGAGTCTCCTCCAGTCCCCTCCTCACTGTGATGGAAGGCCATTAGTATGGGTGTCAGAAGTTATGGGGAGAAGGCAAGAGAACGGGGTTAGGAGGGAGAGATAGAACAGCCATGATTGAATGGCAGGGTAGACTTGATGGGCCGCATGTCCTAATTCTACTCCTATTCCATATGACCTTATGACCAAAACGTCACCTAGTTGTCTCCTCTGGAGATGCTGCCTGCCCCGTTGCATTACTCCAGCATTTTGTGTCCTTTTGTGTTTTACAACTTCTGTTACATTGTGTTCTCCGCACCGCGACAAAACTGTGGCTGATTTAACGGCAGCCCCTTCGGAGAACATAGAATGTAGAACACAGAGCAGTACAGCGTTGGAACAGCCCCTCCATTCCACAATGTCTGTTTACAGGGAAAACCTGTGGAGAATGGTATCGTGTGCTTGCCTTCATCGGTTGGCGCAATTGAGTAAAGGGTCAGGAAGTCAAGGCAGAGTTAGATTTAGCTCTCAGGGCTAACGGAATCAAGGGATACGGGGAGATAGCAGGAACAGGGGGGTACTGATTTTAGATGACCAGCCATGATCATATTGAATGGCGATGCTGGCTCGAAGGACCGAATGGCCTACTCCCTGAACCTATTTTCTATGTTTCTATGCAAACTTTGGTTCGGCTGCATATGAAGTATACTGTGCAGTTCTGGACGCGCCATTACAGGAAGCGTGTGGACATTTGGAGAGGGGGCAGATGAGGTTTACCAGAACGCTGCCTGGATTAGAGGATACTGGCTGTAAGGAGAGGTTGGACAGACTTAGACTGATCTCTCCAGAGCGTCGGAGGTTGACGGGAGACCTGATAGAGGTATATAAAATCATGAGAGCTTAGATAGGATTGACACTCAGAACTTTTTCTCCCAGGGTGGAAATTGCAAAGACCAGAGGGCACAGCTTTAAGACGAGACGGACAAAGTGTAAAGGAGGTATGCTTATGCTTGTGCTCATAAGGTCATAAGGTCATAAGGAATAGGAGTAGAATTGGGACATTCGGCCCATCATGTCTACTCCGCCATTCAATCATGGCTGGTCTATCTCACCCTCCAAACCCCATTCTCCTGCCTTCTCCCCATAAACTCTGACACCTATACTAATCAAGAATCTATCCATCTCCGCCTTAAAAATATCTACTGACTTGGCCTCCACAGCATTCTGTGGCAACGAATTCCACAGATTCACCACCCTCTGACTAAAGAAATTTCTCCTCATCTCCTTCCTAAGAGAATGTCCTGCACTGTTCTATATTCTACATGCAGGAAACATGTTCCCAATGTTGGGGGAGTCCAGAACCAGGGGCCACAGTTTAAGAATAAGGGGTCGACCATTTAGAACGGAGATGAGGAAAAACAGTTTCAGTCAGAGAGTTGTAAATCTGTGGCCTCAGAAGACAGTGGAGGCCATTTATCTGAATGCATTCAAGAGAGAGCTAGATAAAGCTCTTAAGGATAGAGGAGTCAGGGGGTATGGGGAGAAGGCAGGAACGGGGTACTGATTGAGAATGATCAGCCATGCTCACATTGAATGGTGGTGCTGGCTCAAGGGGCCGAATGGCCTACTCCTGCACCTATTGTCTATTGTCTATTGTCTAAAGCAATTTCTTTGTGGTGGAGAAATAGGAACAAAAAATTCAAAACGTACACAACTGCCGTTGCTTAATCGCTGTAGCTCTGTGATTACCAATCCTCCAGTATTTTTCCCAACCGCACTATCGAGAAAATACATCATTAGTTCTGCCCCATTCATTACGAGGGTCACATCTGCAGTCTCTTAAAACCAGGCTGGGCAACACCTGCTTTAATGATTGATCTCGCCTTTCTTATGCTCTTTCAGTCGTGGTGATCATACACTTTGGGGCTTAGCTTTGTACCTCAATAATGCAAGGAGTAGGAACACAGTGTGAAGGCAACCTGTAGCACCCAGACCACTGGGCAGAATGCAGTGAAGGGCTTATGTAGGGGGGGGCTCACACTACTGCGTTTATTTTCATGGCAGAGAATTTATTTTCATTGAAACGGAATGTAATCACGGGCCTTTAACATGAAAAAAAAATTATTTCAAAAATAAACTTTATTCCGAATAAAAACTACATACAAAATAAAAAACTGCAAAAAAAACTCTTCTGATTTTGTCAGTGTCTAGACATTCAACGATGTGCTTACCTCACACCTTTTGCCTCTTTGGTCTTTGCCAATCGACCCTCCCACCTCAATTGTACCCACCTATCACTCACCAGGCTTTGTCCTGCCCCCCATCTCTTGCAACTTTCTCCCTCCCCCCCCTCACCACAATCACTCTGAAGATGGGTCCCAACCCGAAATGACACCTTCTCCAGAGTCGGGGTGCTTGACCCCGCTGAGTTACTCCAGCACTTTGTGTCTTTTTTTGCAAGCACAGCAGGTCTAGTTTGGTTCAGTTTAGTTTTAGTTTACAGACACAGTGTGGAAACAGGCCCATCGATCCACCAAGTCCGCACTGACCAATGACCACCCATACACTAGTTCTCTGTTATCCCAGTTTCACATCCTACATACTAGGCTCAATTTACAGAAGCTAATTTACCGACAAACCTTTGGACTGTGGGAGGAAACCGTAGCACCCAGAGAAAATCCACGCGGTCACAGGGAGAACGTGCAAACTCCACACAGACAGCACCCGGGGTGGCACATCGGTGCAACAGTAGAGTTGCTGCCTTACAGCTCCAGAGACCTGGGTTCGATCCTGACCACGGGTGCTGCCTGTACGGAGTTTGTACGTTCTCGCCGTGACCGCGTGGGTTTTCTCCGGGTGCTCCAGTTTCCTCCCACATTCCAAAGACGTACAGGTTTGTAGGCTAATTGGCTTCAGTAAAATTGTAAATTGTCCCTAGTGTGTAGGATAGTGCTTGTGCATGGGGTGATCACTGATTGGGGCAGACGCGGTGGGATAAAGGCCCTGTTTCCGCACTGCATCGCTAAAGTCTAAGGTCTCTATGTCAGGATTGAACTGGGGTCTCTTACACTGTAAGGCAGCAACTCTGCCGCTGCACCACTGAGCTGCCCTATTCACTATGTTTCCCTGTTTCTTCAATAGCATCATACTCGGTAGTGTTTGCACATTCATGTAGCCCTCTGGGGTGATATCCCTTCCCTTGTTTGAAGGGGTGTCCCCACCTGACTCTGCCCCTCAATGTCCAGCAGCGGAAGGACCTTAGACTGTGATCCTGCATGGGATTGGAATAACGATCTCCTGAACTGGACACTGCTCATTGAAACAAGGTGATCCAACACCGAAATGACTCATTTTAAAATCGGTGCAAAATAATTCCGTCTATTCATTACTTCATGGGAAATTAACTCCTAGCCCAATAATAGAACACCTGAAAAAACTGCTGAGTAAATATTTGCTTATAAAATTGAAAGATATAGATAAGCATAGGTAAACACGATCAAATACATGATGGAACATGACGTGCTAGTGCCTCAGTAGATTTGATTTCCCTGATATGTAAATATCAATGATTCAGGCTGTATATGAAATTTCACTTAATTACCTTATGGGTCGAGGGAAAGCATTTTTAAATCCCCATAACATTCCTGGCAGTTTTACCAACATTTATGTTACTTCCTGCAGGAAACTTGGTGGGTTGATTAGGGTCCGTTGTGCACTGATGAGTTTAGTTTAGTTTTAGCTACTGCGAGCTAACAGGCCCTTCGGCCCACCAAGTCCACGCCGACCATCGATCACCTGTTCACACTAGTTCTAAATTCTCCCACTTTCTCATCCACTCCGTCCACACTAGAGGCAATGCACAGGCAAATTAACCTACAAATATGCACATCTTTGGGATGTGGGAGGAAACCAGGGCGCCTGGAGGAAACCCGTGTGGTCATACAGAGGACACGCAATCTCTACGAAGGCAGTACCCGAGGTCAGGATCAAACCCGAGTCTCTGATGAGTTAGGCTGGGGTTGTCTTTTCCCACTTTGTAAGCTCCAGTTTTGATGGTGTAACCTGTCTTTCTGCATGTGCCCTTTGTTAGTTGAAAGGGAAAAAAATAAGAACAACTTATCTAGCTTTGGAGAGGGTGCGGAAGAGGTTTAGCAAAATGCCTCCAGGATTCAAGGGTATTGGCTACAAGGAGAGGTTGGAAAGGCCCTTCTGCCCACTGAGTCTGCACCCACCAGTGATCCCCGCACATTAACACACACCGGGGGCAATTTCACACTTATACCAAACCTACAAACCTGTTCGTCTTTGGGGTGTTGGAGGAAAATTAAGATCTCGGAGAAAACCTGCGCGGTTCCGGGGAGAACGTACAAACTCTGTGCAGACAGCACCTGTAGTCAGGATCGAACCCTGGACTCTGGCGCGGTAAGGGCTGTAAGGCAGCAACTCTACCGCTGCGCCACCGCGCCGCCCTTAGTGCAGGGGATTTCTTTGAACTAATTAATGCCACATTCAATGTGCAGCAAAAGATGAGACTAAAGTGAATCAATCGACACCACTGCAAAATGACCAAATGGGGATTAGCAAACATTTGCCTCAACACAGATAGAGCAGAGAACACAAAGTGCTGGAGTAACTCAGCAGGTCAGGCAACCTCTCGGGAAAATATGGATCTGATTTACTCCAGCACGTTGTGTGGTACGCAAGATTCCAGCATCCACAGTTCCTTGTGTTTACAAATAGAGCAGAACTTAGTCTGAGACTAAGCCTTGCCTGTTGATTTATGCTTTGTTCACCATCAAGATTATCCGCTACTTGATGTACACGGGGAACTGCAGATGCTGATTAACAATGAAAGACACACACAGTCCTGGAGTAATTCAGTGGGTCAAGCAGCATCTCTGGAGAACATGGACAGGTGAAGTTTGAGGTCAGGACCATTCTTCAGACTGTACTGCAATCAGACTGGTTGATGTAGGGGGAAGAAAGCTAGAAGAAAGATGGGTGCAGGACAAAGCCTGGCAAGTGATAGGTGGATGCAGGTGAGGGGAGGGGGTTGACAGGCCGATGGGTAGTCCAAGGCCAGAGATGGGAAGAAGGTTGTGAGATAAGGAGAGGAGAGAAGAGGCACGAAATGTGAAGGGAGAGGAAGGGATTTAGGTGGAAGGTGACGGAGAGAAAGGAATGTGGGGAGGGGGGGGGGGGGGTGGCGAGATAGTGGGAGAAATGTTTGTGCATCCCGGTCAGGCACTGGGAAGAGAGAGGAATAAAGGGCGGGGCAATTAGAGTCGTTAGTTAATTAGCTAAAATTGGAGAATACAAGAAAATGTTCTACTTTAGTTTAGTTTAGTTTAGTTTAGAGATACAGTGTGGAAGCAGGACCTATGGCCCACTGAGTCCACACCGACCAACATTCACCCATACACTACTTCTATGCTCCATTTTAGTTTAGAGATATAGCGCGGAAGCAGGCCGTTTCGGCCCACCAAGTCCGTGCCGACCAGCGATCCACGCACATTAACACTATCCTATACCCACTAGGGACAATTTTTACATTACAGACAGCACCCGTAGTCGGGATCGAACCCAGGTCTCCGGCGCTGCATTCGCTGTAAGGCAGCAACTCTACCGCTGCGCCACCGTGCCGCCCACATTATGTCTAATTTTGTGGTCTCTTTGGTGCAGCAACTGGGTACAAGCATCCAAGATGGCGTCCAACCCAGGTGACTATTTGCACGTTAGCCACAGAGGCAGAACTACAATCACATATTACAATTGCTCCACACTCTTAAATCGTTATTCCTACAGCAACATTTCTTACTTTATTCCCTTACCATGCCTTATACACTATAAATGGCTTGATTGTAATCATGTATTGTCTTTCTGCTGAGTGCATAGCACGCAACAAAAGCTTTTCACTGTACCTCGGTACACGTGACAATAAACTAAACTCTGAACTGGAAACTAAACTAACTGTAAAGAACACATTTCCACTAGTGGGAGAATCTAGGACTAGAGGTCATACCCAAAGATACTGGGGGAACAAGATGAACCACTCCGTTGAAATCGCCTATACTGAAGTGTAGTACGCAAAGGAGCGTAACGTCCGCCATTTTAGTAAGCAAAACCCGCCGTTCGCTATGCCTCTCGCAGTGTAATCTGTGTTTTGGGGGAACAGTATGTGTGATGATACCGTTAAAATGCATAATATATCTCATCTATCAATTCACAGATTTTTGTTATTTTTCTTTTTAAATGTTTCTGCAAGTTTCTGCCTACTAAAATGGCACCATGACGTACTACGGTTTTTAGGGTCGAGTGGTCTATCTTGTTCCTCTGGTATCTTTGGTCATACCCTACAGAATTAAAGGACGTTCTTTTAGATAGGAGATGAGGAGGAGTTTCTTTAGTCGGAGGGTGATAAATCTGTGGAATATTTTGCCACCCTAAGGGTCTGGAGGCAAAGTCTGGACATATTTAAGGCAGAGATAGATAGATTCTTGATTAGTACGGGTATCAGAGGTTATGATGAGAAGGCAGGAGAATGTGGTTAGGAGGGAGAAATAGATCAGCCATGATTGAATGGCAGAGTAGACTTGATGGGCCGAATGGCCTAATTCTACTCCTATCTCTTATGATCTTATGATCTCATGACATTTCTATAGAGTGTAACCTCGGGTTTTTGGCAAAACATTTTCTATTTCACACGAACGGCAGAACACTCCATTACAGAAACCGTTGACCTTCCCCAAAAAGAAAACAGATGATAGGACTATTTAAAACTTGTAACACAAACATTCTTTCTGGAGGCATGGAAAGTGACAGGTAGATGTTAATTTAATGTTTGCGAATGTGCTTACTGATGCACTTAGACACCTGCCAGAATTCCACAGAGGTGCCCCGCGAGTACATTTTCTCTATATGTTTACATATGCAGTGCATTTGTGAGCTCAAAACGAACATTGAATGAGCATTGTATCGTACAAGGATGCTCAGTGAACTGAAGCACAGTTACACAAGGAAGCTCTGTTGAGGGAAAAGCAAGCTATTACACTGGAGACTTCTTAAAGATGCTGTGTGATCAAATTTTCTTTGACTAATACTTGCAGCCATTTCTGTGGAGCTATGGAATATACATCAGATGCCTGCAAACCTGAAATCTGTGTTTACAGAGATCATCTTTGCTAAAGATTTTGCCAGTGAACAGATTAATTAAAGTATTAATCCCAGAATGAAACAAATTCAATCAATGCAGATTAATTGCTGAATACTAATTGCAGGTTCATTTAAATAGTTTTGAACTCAAACAGGGCATTTCCTGATTTCAAAGCAATGCTGGCTGCCTCTTATCTCCAAGAGACGCCATTTCTTTCTGTGACTCACGGGCGGCACGGTGGCGCAGCGGTAGAGTTGCTGACTTACAGCGCTTGCAGCGCCAGAGGCCCGGGTCCGATCCCGACTACGGGTGCTGTCTGTACGGAGTTTGCACGTTCTCCCCGTGACCGCGTGGGTTTTCTCCGAGATCCCACACTCCAAAGACGTACGGGTTTGTAGGTTAATTGGCTTGGTAGAAGTGTAACTTGTCCCCAGTGTGTGTCGGATAGTGTTAGTGTGCGGGGTTTGCTGGCCGGTGCGGACTCGGTGGGCCGAAGGGCCTGTTTCCACGCCGTATCTCTAAACTGAACTAAAATCTAGCTCCATTTTCCCCACTCTCCCGACCCAGTCACCCAGTTGTTTTCCCCTCGTTCGTACGTAAATGGCGCCAAAATATGGCGGTGGGTGCAAGAATTTCACTGTGGGGTACATACGTGACAATAAAAAACCATTGAAATTAGAAACATAGAAAATAGGTGCAGGAGGAGGCCATTCGGCCCTTCGAGCCAGCACTGCCATTCATTGTGATCATGGCTGATCATCCACAATCAGCAACCTGTGCCCAACTTCTCCCCATATCCCCTGATTCCACTAGCCCCCAGAGCTCTATGTAACAATTCTTTGTACTTCCTGGATTAAATTTCAAATTTCATTTTAATTTCATTTCATCTTCCTTCTTCCCATTTTCCTGCCTTCTCCCCGAGCCTTTGTTGTCCTTACAAATCCAGAAACCATCAATCCGCGCTTTAAAGATATCCAATGACTTGGCTTCCACAGATTCACCACCCTCCGGGGGATTAAGAAATTCCTCCTCACCTCTATTCTAAAGATGCGTCTTCTTATTCTGAGGCTGTGCCCTCTGGTCCTAGACTCTCCCTCCACTGCAAGCATCCTCTCCACGTCCACTCTATCTAGGCCTTTCACTATTCAGTGTTTCAATGAGATCCTCCCTCATCCTTCTAAACTCCAGCGAGTACAGGCCCAGAATCATCAAACGCTCCTCATACGTAAATAAAATCATCCCTGGAATCATGCTCGTAAACCTCCTCTGGACCTTTCGATTGACCAGAGGAAGCCAGCCATAGAGGAGATCACCTGTTTAATTTACCAGCACTAAATATTACAGATCAGTGCAGCGAGAGAGATTGAGTTGGATCTTACAAATAACCCCGCAGCCTGCTTAAAGATCCAAGTGTTTCTTAAAATTTAGAGCCAACCTTTCTCAGGAACAACTTCTTCCCATTTGCTATCAGATTCCTTACAGTCCTTCCATGAGCTAGGCCAGTGCTTCTTAAACTCATTCACCCTTGAGTCTTTATCACAAAATTTCATTCCACCCTCGACTAAATTTTCTTACGTTTTTTGGTAATTTTCGTCTTATTCTCCCTTGTGTATAATTTTATATATATTAAGTCATTCACCCTTCATGCACCCCTCTAGTTTCATTCACCCTTGGGTGAACCATTCACCAGTTTAAGAAGCACTGAGCTAGGGCACTGTCCGATTCATCCCTACCCCGTTGAGGATATTGGACTTGGTCTGTGGAGCTGGTGCGCTAACAATGCTGAGAAGAAGACTGTGCACCCTGTATCTTCCCGTATTGTACTTGCGTTTGACTTTCAGGACGGACGATGACAGTGATGTAACATTTGAAACATGATGGACACGAAAGAAGAAGCAGAAGAAGTTGGTGTGCAACACAAAGCTTTTCACTGTACCTCGGTACACGTGACAATAACAAACCTCAACCGAAGAGTTCAGGAAGGGCGGCACGGTGGAGTTGCTGCCTCACAGCGCTTGCAGCGCCAGAGACCTGGGTTCATGGGGAGAACGTACAAACTCCATACAGACAGCACCTGTAGGTAGAATCGAACCCGGGCCTCCGGCGCTGCAAGCGCTGTAAAGCAGCAACTCTACTCACTGCCGCCCTTGTAGGTTTGTAGGTTAATTGGCTCGGTGTAATTGTAAATTGTTCCTAGTGTGTGTAGGATAGTGTTGGTGTGCGGGGGTCGCTGGTTGGCGCGGACTCGGTGGCCCGGAAGGCTTGGTGCCGCGCTGACTCTCTAAACTAAAACACAAAGTGCTGGAATAATTTTGAAGAAGGCTGCCGGCCTGAAGCGTCGCCTGCCCATGTTCTCCACAGACGCTGCCTGACCCACTGAGTTACTCCAGAATGTGTGTCTTGTTTTAGATAAGGGGACAGGGCAGGAAAATGGAGCAGCCATAGAATGTCAGCTGACACCGTGTCGAGTGAGTGGAAGGGGCAGACTCCTCGTTCTTGCCTAGACACAAAGCATTAGAGTCACAGAGTCATACAGCACGGAAACAGGTCCTTCAGCCCAACTTGCTCATGTCGACCAAGATGTCCCATCTACAGTTGTTGCACCTGTCCACATTTGGCCCATATCCGTCTAAACTTTTCCTCTCCATGAATCTGTCCAAATGTCTTTTAAATGTTGTTTTTGTACATGTCTCAACTCCTGCCTCTGACTGCTCGTTCCATGAAAAAGCTGCCTCTCAGGCTCCTTTTTAATCTTTCCCCTCTCACCTTAAAACCTATGCCCTCTGGTTCTTGATTCCCCTCCTCGGAATAAAAGACTCTGTGCATTCACCCTATTTATTCCCCGCATGATCTCGTGCACCTCCATAAGATCATCCTACACTCCAGGGAATCGCAGATGCTGGTTTGCCAAAAGAAAAGGCACAGAGTGCTGGAGCATCTCAGCGGGTCAGGAGCAGGTGGAGAGGCGACGTTTTGGCCCGGGAACTTCGTCAGATTGGTTGGTTTCAGGAGCCCCGGTTGTGGGGAATTGATTGCAACCGACAAGAATTAGTGATGGGAGGAGCCCAACGCTGGAAGTTTGCTTCTGAGAACCGACACACCCAAAGAAAGTCCGGGAAATGAGTGAAGGAGTCAACTGGTTGCATTGTATTCTGAGTCTGACTCAGCACTCTAACCACAGCTGACGTAAGCTGATTTCTCAACAGATCTCTGGCCTCCCGGTTGTCTGCAGACAGAGTTGATGGCAATGTGTCTCGTCGATCAGCATTATCGATCTGCAATCCATACAACCCTTCTGGACAGTCGAATGTGCAGGCCACTGCTGATAACATCCTCCCCATCACCATTGTTGATGGGCCTGAGGACGACTGATCGAGAAGACCTTAGTCTGAAGAAGGGTCTCGACCTGAAACGTCGCCCATTCCCTCTCTCTTAGGTGCTGCCTGACCTGCTGAGTTACTCCAGCATTTTGTGATACCTTAAATATAGAGATTCACCCTTGGCACAAGAGGTAAAACACATGCCCGTGAGTCCCGGCTTAAGTCCCTGCCTTGCACCGAAGCACCAGCGGGGATGAGTTGACAAATATCAAGGATTTTGATCCGAAACGTCGCCTATTCTTTCTCTCTGGCTCAGTTACTCCAGCATTTTGTGTTTATCTTCGGTTTAAACCAGCATCTGCAGTTCCTTCCTACAAATATCAAAATAACACTCTGGACCGCATCAAGAACCTTCGTAGAGAGTAGAACGTAGAACAGTACAGCACAGGAACAGGCCCTTCAGCCCACAATGTCCATGCCGTACAGGATGCCAAGATAAACGAATCTCCTCTGCCAGCACTTGATCCATATCCCTCCATTCCCTGCATATCCATGAGCCTATCTAAATGTTTCTTCAGTTCCACTATCGTATCTCCCTCTACCACCACCCCTGGAACCACGTTCACCGCCCTCTGCATTAAAAAAGTGCCCCGCACAACTCTTTTAAACTGTAAAATTCCCCCCTTAACCTCCGACGCTCCAGAGAAAACAATTCAAAATTATCCCACACTCTAAATTTAGATAAATTTTCAGGTTTACCATTGAAATTGTGCTCCATGATAAAATGCCGCCATGTTTAGTTTGGTTTAGTTTATTTTAAGTTGAAGATATAGCATGGAAACAGGCCCTTTGGCCCACTGAGTCCACGCCGACCAGTGATCCCCATGAACTGTGTCGGAAAGAACTGCAGGCGCTGGTTTAAATCGAAGGAAGACATAAAATGCTGGACAGGCGGGTCAGGCAGCATCTCGGGAGAGAAGGAATGGGTGACGTTTCGGGTCGAGACCCATCTTCAGACTGATGTCAGGGGAGGGGGCGGGACAAAGATAGAATGTAGTCGGAGACAGTAAGACTAGTGGGAGAATTGTGGGCGGCACGGAGGCGCAGCGATAGAGTTGCTGCCTTACAGCGAATGCAGCGCCGGAGACTCAGGTTCGATCCTGACTACGGGCGCCGTCTGTACGGAGTTTGTACGTTCTCCCCGTGACCTGCGTGGGTTTTCTCCGAGATCTTCGGTTTCCTCCCACACTCCAAAGACGTACAGGTGTGTCGGTTAATTGGCTGGGCAAATGTAAAAATTGTCCCTAGTGGGTGTAGGATGGTGTTAATGTGCGGGGATCGCTGGGCGGCGTGGACCCGGGCGGCCGAAGGGCCTGTTTCGTCGCTGTACCTCTAAAAAAAATTCTAAAATCTAAACTGGGAAGGGGGAGGGGATGGAGAGAGAAAGCAAGGGCTATCCAAAGTTAGAGAAGTCAAAGTTCATATCAGCAGAGGCCTCACCTTTGTTCCCCTCTGCCCCCACCTCAACCAGTCCACCACGATGTAGAGCTCTTCTTCCGTCGCCTCCGCCTCCGGGCCTTTTTCTATGGGAAGGAATCCTCACCATCCAGTGATGTCCCCGTCCCCCATGTCCAACAGACCCCCTCCTCTTGTACCCCCATGGATTCCCTTCATTGGACCTTTTCATTTCCAACTGCCGGCGGGACATCACCCACCTCAAATCTTCCACTCCCCTTACTCGCTCTAACCTCTCCCCCCTTGGACGTACAGCCCTCCGCTCCCTCTGCAGCAACCCCGACTGGACAATCAAACCCGCCAACAAGGGAGGTTCTGTGGTAGTCTGGCGCACTGACCTGTACCGGGCTGAGGCCAGGCAACAACACAACCACAGCAATGGCAGGGTGCATGAAGGATATGACCTACTTGGCAGCAATTCCTTGTGAGGCAGCAGCTCTACCCGCTGCGCCACCGTGCAAGTGCAATACTTAACTTTCCCCTTACCCTTCCACATCTCTATGTCTCCCTTTCCCCTGACTCTCAGTCTGAAGAAGGGTCTCGACCCGAAACCTCGCCCATCCCTTCTCTCCAGAGATGCTGCCTGACCCGCTGAGTTACTCCAGCATTTTGTGTCTATCCCCGTACACTAGTTGTATCCTGCACTTTAGGGACAATTTTACTGAAGCCAATTAACCAACAATCCTGTATGTCCGATATGAGTGGGAGAGGTAACCGGAGCAACCGGAGAAAACCCACGCGGTCACAGGGAGAACGTACATATTCCATACGGACAGCACCCGTGATCAGGTTGGAACCCGGGTCTCTGGCGCTGCTCTACTGCTGCGTCACCGATGCTGTTCCTCCGGCGTGCACATGGTCTCACTCTGGCAGTTAAGGAAGCCCAAGGCAGAAAGGTCGGTTTGGTAATGAGAAGAGGAGCTGGTATCTAGAGGCCCCAGCAGGCCTTGATGTACTGGGCACAAGCGTTTAGTGAACAGTTGCTGAGTCTGCACTTGGTCTCGCCGATGTTAAGGAGGCTACATCGTGAGCATTGAGTCCAACAGATGAGGTCAGAGGAGATGCACACGAACCTCCCTCTCACCTAGAAGAGCTGCTGGAGTCTGTGGATGGAGACGAGGGAAGGGCATGTTTCCAATCCTGTTCCACCTACACGGAATTTCTATTCCTCATCTTTATTTTCCTCCTCGACTTCCAAAGTAAGACAGCTGAATTAGAGCCAAGTATAGCAGAACTGTAGACAGTTTTGTTCTGTGTACTCATGTCCATTGGGAAAAGAGTTGAGTCTGCTAAGACCAATTTAACTTATGACTTATAACAGCTGTCAGCAAGTGGGTACAGAGCCTCTTCCTTGCTGTCTAGACTAATTTAAAACTCTGATACCAGAGGTTAGAAAACAGTGTTCTAACCCCTTGTGTGACCCAGTATCCTTGCAATTCCTTTCCACATTGCGAAGACGCATACTAACTGGACGTTTTGAGACAAGTTCATTAAATTATATGACTCATCTAAAACTTTCGATGCACTTCTGTGCTGGGGAAATGTTTGTCATTTATAAATCATTCAATGGTTGCGTAAATACTTTTCTTACAAAACATTCTTCATGGGTGAGTGGCAATTGCATGTAAAGCAAGAGGTGTAAGAGCGCCATACATTATTGATCCAGTGCAGTCCACGTTTGCAAGTGAAACAACTTGTCCTTGACAGGAAACTGGTGACATCGGAATGAACTTGGGACGAGATGGCGGTGCATTGTTTTGTTTGGTGTTGCACCAGGTTTCTCTTCCAGCGAGTGGGAAGAATATGGGCTCATATCTGTGACGCTCCCACTCCACTTCAGGGGCGGCACGGTGGCGCAGCGGTAGAGTCGCTGCCTCACAGCGCCGGAGACCCGGGTTCGATCCTGATTACGGGTGCCGCTTGTACGGACATTGTACGTTCTCCCCGTGACCACGTGGGTTTTCTCCGGCGCTTCGATTTCCTCCCAAAGACGTCCCGATTTGTAGGTTAATTGGCTTTGGTAAAAATTGTAAAATTGTCCCTGGTGTGTGAGATGGTGCTAGTGTACAGGGATCGCTGGTCGGCGCGGACCCGGTAGGCTGAAGGACAGTTTCCGCGCTGTATCTCTAAGGTCTAAAGAGTTGTTGAATTTATTAATCAGCGTGAATTTACCAAGCCGACTTAATAGAGCAGTTGTTGCCACAAAGTAACATCCCCAGACGGACGACAGTTCGCAGGGTGACCGGAATGGGGGCAATGGTTGCAACGGGCCTTTGTGGCCTGCTGTAGCTGGGACTAAAATGGCGCCAAAAAATGGCGCCAAAACGACTCTTGCATATGGACAGTGGGCTGTTCTGTACATTCTGTACTAACCAGGGGATTGTGCCTACATATCGTGATAGTCTTGCTGATCTGTGTGTAAAAGAATTATGTCACTGTACACATGATAATAAGAAACACATCGAATCATCAAACTATTGAACAGGTGCCTGAAAATTTAAAGAGTGCCATTCCATTGCTAGCAATCTGGGTCTGCCCATGTTTACCTGGATATGGTCTGGGGCACTGATCGAATTTGAACCTCAGCTCCCTGGGGGAATCTGAAGCCTCATAGTTAGGCCTCAGTGACCGCTAGGGTTCAGTTGATGTACCACAGTAGACTCCCGCCGAACCCACCAGGAAAACCCTGCTAACCTCTGACAGAAGGCAAGGCCAGGTAGAGCTTTGCCCCCTGTCAAAAACTGGCCCATGGTTTTTAAAGGAGGAACAAGGAGCCGCAAGTGCTGGTTTACAAAGAAAGAGGTACAAAGTGCTGGAGTAACTCAGATGATCAGGCAGCATCTCTGGGGAATTCACTTACCAGCGAGAATTTACCAAGGCCGATTTTAAAGTACAGTTGATGCCACAAAGCAACATTCCCACCAGAAACTACCTGAACAATTAAACGGAGAAGTGACGCTTCGGGTCGGGACCCTTCGTCAGACTGATTTTTTATCGTCTTCCAATCATCTCTATCAAAAGAAAACCTTTCCCCGTGTTCACCTATTATCTGCCACACTTTACCCTGGCCCTCTTCTCCTCTCGCTTTCCTCCCCCCTCCCCCCATCTTCTAATCAGTCTGAAGAAGGGTCTCAACCCGAAACGTCACCTATCCATGTTCTCCAGCGTTTCTGCCTGACCCGTTGAGTTACTCTAGTACTTGCGTCTTTTTTTCCTGTTTTCTTAAGACCCCTGTTTTTTTTTATCTGTTTTCAAAAAAATTAAAGTATTGAAAAATTACAATGAGCTACAAACAGTTTAAAATATAGAAAGAATTGAAAATAAATAACTTACTTCCGCCCTCTCAGTCTCTGGGATGGTGTCTCTTCCTTTTCTTTCTTCTTCCGTACCACAGGGATGTCCTCCCCCATTTGTTCCCTCCATCGAAACATAGGGCAGTGTAGAAAAGAATTGGCCAAGCACTTGAATGAAACCAAGCCAGCCCTATGTGTTCCCCCTGGAGACCATGTGTAGGAAGGATTGGGTGATGTTTTGGGTTGAGACCCTTCTTCAGAGAAAAGACTCGATCCGAAATGTCACCCATTCCTTCTATCCAGCGATGCTGCCTGTGCCGCTGAGTTACTCCAGCATTTTATGTCTACCATCTGAAGACACACAGGCAGTGGATTCCTCCAGGCCTTAAACGCCAATCTGCTTGACTATTGCCCCTATCTTTCAATAACGCCTGGATGGTGCCGGAGTGTGGTGACGCATTGCCTGCTGGTCCCAGAAGATGATCTACTATCATCCACCACAATCGTAAGATCATGAGATCAGAAGAGATAGGAGCAGAATTCGGTCATTCGGCCAATCAGGTCAACCCTGCCATTCAATCATGGATGATCTATCTCCCCCTCCTAATCTCATTCTCCTGCCTTCTCCCCACAACCTCTGACACATGCACTAATCAAGAATCTATCTATCTCTGCCTTACATATATCCACTGATGTGGCCTCCAAAGCCCTCTGTGGCAATCGGTCCCCTCTTTTAAATCCCTATTGACCAAGTGGACCCGTTGGGCCCAACCATCTTCTGCATTGGTGAAGCACCCCTCCTCCCCCCTCCTCCCTCCTCCCCTCCCCGTCCACCTCCCTCCCCCTCCCCTCCACTCCTTCCTTCCCCTCCCCCTCACTGCATCCTCTCAACTGCCCTTATCCTCCCTCCTCCCCCCTCTCTCCCTCCCCCCTCTCTCCCTCCCCCCTCCCTCCCTAGGAGATAGATTTAAACTTTAAAATGTGAATAGCTTGAAAAACATAACACCGATTTCAATGAAACCTCTTCCATTAGCACCAAAGAGACGACACTAAGTAAGGTGGGCCTACAATTGTCACGCTATCGTGTACCGTTTTGGCTGTAGTTCAGGAACAAACAAACAAACAAACAAGAGTTTTAGTATATAGATTCCATTTGGGTGCACTCTGATATTTTTCCCTTTGTCTAACTATCATCATATCATATCATCATATCATATCATATATATACAGCCGGAAACAGGCCTTTTCGGCCCTCCAAGTCCGTGCCGCCCAGTGATCCCCGTACATTAACATTATCCTACACCCACTAGGGACAATTTTTTTTTACATTTACCCAGCCAATTAACCTACATACCTGTACGTCTTTGGAGTGTGGGAGGAAACCGAAGATCTCGGAGAAAACCCACGCAGGTCACGGGGAGAACGTACAAACTCCTTACAGTGCAGCACCCGTAGTCAGGATCGAACCTGAGTCTCCGGCGCTGCATTCGCTGTAAAGCAGCAACTCTACCGCTGCGCTACCGTGCCGCCCAACTGTTGTATTTGTGTATGGCTTGTATATTAATATATAATATGGTCTCATTTGACCATAACCGCATAAGACATAGGAGCAGATTCAGGCCATTCGCTCCATCAATGGCCTGAATCTGCTCCTATGTCTTGTGCGGTTATGGTCAAATCAGACCATATTATATATGAATACAATCAAGCCATACACAAATACAACAGTTAGCCTTTTGATCATGGCTGATCTTTTTTTTCCCTCTCAAACCCATTCTCCTGTCTTCTCCCCATAACCCTTGATGCCCTTACTAATCAAGAGACTATCGATTTACGCTTTAAAAATACCCAATGACTTGGCCTCCCCAGGTGTCTGTGTCAAGGAATTCCACAGATTCGCCACCCTCAAGGCTAAATAAATTCCTCCTCATCTCTATTCTAAAGATACGTCCTTTTATACTGAGGCTGTGCCCTCTGGTCCTAGACTCTCCCACTATTGGGAACATCTTCTCCACATCCACTCTATCTAGGCCTTTCATTATTCAGTAGATTTTGTTAAATCAAATTCTTTATTTCAAATTCAAATTCAAATTCAAATTCAAATTCAAATTCAAATTCAAATTCTTTAAATCAAATACTGCTTTCCACTAAAATAAGCATTCATTTTATATTAGCTAAAACAACAAAAGAAACCATCTCTACTACAACAAAATATAATATCTCTAATTGACTAAATCAGCTAATAGCATAGATTCTCATTTTCAATGTGATTTTCCCTGGCTGGTGACCGGCTTTCGGGAGCTCCAGCCGTAGCAGTTTCGACCGCCCCGAACCGCGCGGCTCGATCGACCCGTTCGCAGGACCTTCATCGCCCTGCGTGGCTCAGCCGCGGCACTTTCCATCGCCCGGTGGGGGCTCAGGACCTTCATCGGCCTGCTCGGCTCGGCCTGGGACCTTCCATCGCCCGGCGGGGGCTCCGGGAGTCGGGAGCCTCGGTCGCCTCGAGGCAGCAGTTTGACTCCTGACCGCGGGAGAGGAACGGAGGAGGGAATAAGACCTTTCTTGCCTTCCATCATTGTGATGGTTGTCTGTGTTAAACTTGTGTGGTTGCGTGTCTTGTGCTCTTTATTGTGTATGTCTGCGTGGTAACGACAATTTCGTTCAAATTTAATTTTGACAATTTGATTTGATTTGATTTGATTCCCCCTCATCCTTCCAAACTCTAATGAGTACAGGCTCCAAGCTGGATGGCACACAAGCAAAAGCTTTTCACTGTATCTCGGTACAACTGACCATAATACAACGAAAACAAACACCAACATGTGAGAATAAAGAGATGTCAAGGATCCAAACTTGAACAAAACCTTCAGATATATCCAACAATTGAAGACACAAAGAACTGCAGATGCTGGCAGCTTGAATAAAACACAACGTTTTCATTTAATAGGAATCTGAAGGGTAACTTTTTGCACACAAAGGGTGGTGGGTGTATGGAACAAGCTGCCTGGGGAGGTAGTTGAGGCTGGGACTATCCCAACATTTAAGAAACAGTTAGACAGGTACATGGATAGGACAAGTTTGGAGGGATATGGACCAAACGCAGGCAGGTGGGACTAGTGTAGCTGGGACATGTTGGCCTGTGTGGGCAAGTTAGGCCGAAGGTCCTGTTTCCACACTGTATCACTCTATGACTCTATGACAAAGTGCTGGAGTAACTCAACAGGTCAGGCAGCATCTGTGGAGGAAATACACAGACAATGTATTTGGGCCGGAGCTCTTGTTCAGACTCATTGTAGTGGGGAGAGGGGAGAAAGCTGGAAAGAGAGGTAGAGGTAGGACAAATACTGATGGTGCCAGACAGTGGAAAAAAAATGGCTGCACACCAGGGAAGGGATGGTCAGAGGAAAAATGGGTTGGGTTGTGGGAGGTGGAGGGAGAAGGTGCCAGATAGTAGAAGAAATGGGTGCACACTAAGGTGTCATAGAGTCATACAGCATGGGTACAGGCCCAGTGGCCAAACATGCCCACATTGACCAACATGTCCCATCTACAAGGGGAGCGGAGAAAAAAAAGGGGGTGAGTGGGGGGATGTCAAGTAAAACTGGAGAATTCATTGTTCGTACCATTGAGCTTTAACGCACCTAATGCGGAATATGAGGTGCTGTTAATTTTTTTTTCCAGATGACAGATTCTGGAAACTGCTGAATTCATGGAAGGGATCCTGAAGACATGAGCTTTAACCGTTGAGGAAACCTGGGGCACAGGCCCCAGGTACTTTGTCTGCTAAACCTCCTGTAATTATGCTCTTAAAAATAATTTAGCCTGAACGTGTTAAGTGGTTGCAAAGGCTTCTACAGGGTTCCAAAAGCTTTCTCCGCGATCTGCCCCTGGAGACCGTGTTAATTTGCAGATTGTTACAACATGCACCTGGATTCATCTCAAGGGACAATTGTTCCACATTAGCGAGAGAGAAAAAAAAATGATATCCCACAGCAATCTGCTCCGCCCGCCCGCCCGCCCGCCCGCCCCATCAAAGGCAAGGTGAAATTGCCCGGCCAGTAATTACCTGATCTTACCTGGAGATTCTTTGGAGTATTGTGCTCGGTGTTTGGAGTATTGTGCGCAGTTTTTTGTCGCCCTGCTATAGAAAGGATGTCACTAAGCTGGAAAGAATGCAGAGAAGATTTATGAGGATGTTGCCAGAATCCAGGGGCCTGAACGAAAGGGAAACATTGGGCAGGTTAGGACTTTATCACCACGAGAGCAGGAGGGGGTGATCTTATAGAGGTGTACAAAATCACGAGGGGAATTGATTTAGTTTAGTTTCATTCAGAGATACAGCGCAAATGCAGGCTCTTTGGCCAGCGATCCCCGCACATTAACACCATCCGACACACACTAGGGACAATTTACAATTTTACCAAGCCAATTAACCTACATACCTGTGCAACTTTGGAGTGTGGGAGGAAACCAGAGCTCCCGGAGAAAACCCACGCAGGTCACGGGGACAACGTACAAACTCCATACAGACAGCACCCGTAGTTAAGATCGAACCCGGGTCTCTGGCGCTGCAAGGCAACAACTCTACCGCTGCGCCACCGTGCCATACAGCTAGGGTGAATGCATGGAGTCTTTCACCAAGGATAGAGGAATCAAGAATAAGAGGACGTATAAATAAGGTGAGAGGAGCAAAATTTAATAGGGACCTGAGGAGCAGCCTTTTCACTCAGAGGGTGGTGGGTACTTGGAACGAGCTGCCAGAAGAGGTAGCTGAGGCAGGTTACTGTACCAATATTTACAAGACCCTTGGACAGGTACATGGATAGGAAAGGCTTGGCGGGATGTGGGCCAAAAGCAGGCAAATGGAACTAGCTCAGATGGGGTACATTGGTCGGCATGGAGGAGTTGGGCAGATAGGCCTGTTTCCATGCGGTATTGCTGATGCTGCTCAGCTCTGTTCTGGATAGACCTCAGATGTGCATTTGAATAACATCTCCCCATGGCAGAGTCATAGAATCGTACAGCACGGAAACAGGCCCTTCAGCCCAACTCGTCCACACTGACCAGGATGCCCCATCTAAGCTGGTCCCATTTACCTGGGTCACTGCATGGGGAGAGAGCATGGGGAATAAGGCCTAAATTCCCCCTGGAGTTTGGTAAGATTACAGGTGAGTGCAATGAGACTTGCAAAATTCCAATGGTTTCCAAACGTCGGATTTTCGGAAGACATTTCACCGAATGTCATCTGGGACATTATCTTGAGACTCAGGATAAAGGATAGGTCATTTAGAACTGAGGTGAGGAGCGGCAGCACGGTGGCGCTGCGGTGAAGTTGCGGCCTTACGGCACCAGAGACTCGGGTTCAATCCTCACTACGGGTGCTGCCTGTATGGAGTTTGTACGTTCTCCCCGTGACTTGCGTGGGTTTTCTCTCGATCTCCTAGATCTTCGGTTTCTTCCCCACATCCCAAAGACGTACAGGTTTGTAGGTTAATTGGCTTGGTATAGACTGTCCCTAGTGTGTGTAGGATAGCGTTAATGTGTGGGGATCGCTGGTCGGCGCGGACCCGGTGGGCCGAAGGGCCTGTCTCCGCGCTGTATCCCTGAACTAAACTAAAAAAAATGTCTTTGTTAGGATGGTTGTGGACGTGCAATTCCCTGCCTATGAAGGGTGTGGCAGCTCTTTGGGAACATCAGTGGTTTTCGGGGTGTTAAGGACATTAGGGGACATGATCGTGAAATACAAAGTGCTGGAGTAAATGGTTCAGGCAGCATCTGTGGAGGGGATGGACAGATGGCGGTTCAGGTTTAGGGTTAGATTTAAGGTTCAGGTTTAATATTGTCGCATGTACTCTACCGAGGTCCAGTGAAAGGCTTTGTTTTGCAGGCTATTCAATTAGATCAGATAATACGATACGTAAATACAATCAAGTCAAACTCAAGTGCAATAAGTAGAGCAAAGTGCAAGATACAGAGTGCAGAATATCATTCTCAGCATTGATGTGCACCAGTTCCATTGACAAAATCCAATGTCCAAAATGGGGTCGGGGTGAATTAGTATCCGAGAAGGACCGGTCAGAAGCCTGATAAAAGAGGGGAAGAAACTGTTTCTGAGTCCGGTGGTGTGGGCTTTTAAACTTTTGCCAGACGGGAGCAGGGAGAAGAAGGAATGACCAGGGTGGGACAAATCTTTGATTATGTTGGCTGTTTTTCCCGAGGCAGCCTGAAGTGTAGGGCGGTCACGGTGGCGCAGCGGTAGAGTTGCCGCCTTACAGCGAATGCAGCGCCGGAGACTCAGGTTCGATCCTGACTACGGGCGCCATCTGTACGGAGTTTGTACGTTCTCCCGTGACCTGTGTGGGTTTTCTCCGAGATCTTCGGTTTCCTCCCACACTCCAAAGACGTACAGGCTTGTAGGTTAATTGGCTGGGTAAATGTAAAAATTGTCCCTAGTGTGTGTAGGATAGTGTTAATGTGCGTGGATCGCTGGGCGGCACGGACTCGGTGGGCCGAAGGGCCTGTTTCCGCGCTGTATCTCTAAATCTAAAAAAAAAATAAATCTAAAATCTAGATGGAGTCGATGTTGGGAAGTGATGGACTGGACCCTTCTTCAGACTTATTGTAGTGGGGGGGGGGGAGATA
This sequence comes from Rhinoraja longicauda, assembly GCF_053455715.1. Lineage (NCBI taxonomy): Eukaryota > Metazoa > Chordata > Chondrichthyes > Rajiformes > Arhynchobatidae > Rhinoraja > Rhinoraja longicauda. The sequence continues at coordinate 21,062,682 of NC_135980.1, read as the reverse complement.
GCTGGAAAAGAGAGGTGGGGGGGACAAAGCCTGGCGAGTGATAGGTGGGCATAGGTGAGTGGAGGTTTGGTCGGCAGATGGGTGCGGTAAGTGACAAAGGCCAGAGATGAAAAGAAATGAAGATAACCATGGATATCTTGAGGTAAAGGTGCCTCCATCTTGAGAAGGTTCGAAGAGCCGTATAACTAACTCCTGTTCCAACTTAATTGGTTTTCATGTTCTTATTTTTAGATACTACATTAATAAACATTCCTTCCATTCCACAATCCGTGATTATAAGATACTCCACCTAGTGGTTTGGGCTCATAAACCTCACGCGAACATGGCTGGTGGTAGATTTTATGAGTCATTGCTAATCTTAATGTTCAAAACCGACAATGTGGTTAGGGACCGAGGGCTGATATTGTTAGTAATGTGTTATTTACGATCCAATTTTTCAAGTGCCATGGTTACCACACGGAAGGACACACAAAACATTTCAAGTGAACGGTGTTCTTCGGCCCTCTAAAATGTATTGTTTGTGCGGTATTGTGTTTGCTTCAGATTAACAACGACAGAGACCTCAACAACACCATTCATTTTGCTGAGAAATAAATAATAAGCCAATCCCGCTCTCTGAGGATTTGTGCAAGAGGTTTAAAATTGTGCAAGTGGATTGAGGGCACATTTTCACCTTCTAGACAAAGGATGTGATTCATTGCGTCTGGTTGGCTGAGGTACTGTGACCATGACAGGGCATTAAAAATGCAACCATATGCAAGGATCGACCTCTGAACTCCAACCGCGGGAGCTTGCGGACTTTAACATCGTGGAGCTCGCGGTCTCAGGTTAGAGACCGACTTCGGGAGTTCCAAGCTGCAGGAGCTTCAACCGCCCCGACACGGGAGCTTCGATCACCCCGACGCGGGGAACTTCGACCGCCGGCTGTGGTAGCTTCGATCGCCCCGACGGATGGTTCGACTGCCCTGAGAGCGGGAGAAAAATGCGGGAAGAAGATTAGACTTTATTGCCTTCCATCACAGTGAGGAATGTGGGGAATCCGCTGTGGTGGATGTTTATGTTATATAGTTGTGTGGCCTGGTGCTTCTTTTTAGTATGGCTGTATGGTAATACGAATATCACTGTACCTTAAGTGGTACACATGACAATAAAAGACCTTTGAAACCTTTGAGAACTCCAAACCAATATTCCCCTGTGTGTCTCTTTGTTTGATTTGTGGTCTGAAGTTAATCTTGCATGAGTTCGCAGGATGGGAACTTGCCTCCCCAGAAATGGCTTCTTCCCCTTTGTTATCAGGCTTCTGAATGGTCCTTCCATAAGCTAAGGTACTGTCAGGTTCAGCACCACCCCATTATGGACATTGGACTGTCTCTGGAACTGGTGCGCTACAATGCTGAGAACTATATTCTGCACATTGCATAGAGCCATAGAGCCATACATCACAGAAACAGACCCAAACCAAGGGCGTGCAGCGTAGGTTTACTAGGTTAATTCCCGGAATGGCGGGACTGTCATATGTTGAAAGACTGGAGCGACTAGGCTTGCATACACTGGAATTTAGAAGGATGAGAGGAGATCTTATCGAAACGTATAAGATTATTAATGGGTTGGGCACGTTAGAGGCAGGAAACATGTTCCCAATGTTAGGGGAGTCCAGAACAAGGGGCTACAGTTTAAGAATAAGGGGTAGGCCATTTAGAACTGAGACAAGGAAAAACTTTTTCAGTCAGAGAGTTGTGAATCTGTGGAATTCTCTGCCTCAGAAGGCAGTGGAGGCCAATTCTCTGAATGCATTCAAGAGAGAGCTAGACAGAGCTCTTAAGGATAGCGGAGTCAGGAGGTATGGGGAGAAGGCAGGAACGGGGTACTGCTGTGAATGATCAGCCATGATCACATTGAATGAAGGGGCGAATGGCCTCCTCCTGCACCTATTGTGTATTGTCTATTGTCATCCATGCTGACCAAGATGCCCCATCTATGCTAGTCCCACCTGCCCATGTTTGGCCCATATCCCTTTAAAACTCCTATCCATGTACCTGTCCAAATGTCTTTTAAATGTCATTATGGTACCTCTCTCAACTACTTCCTTTAGCAGCTCATTCCATAAACCCATCACCGTTTATGTGTGGAAACGTTGCCACTCCTATCAAGTATTTCCCTTTTCACCTTAAACACATGCCCCCTGGTTCTTGATTCCCTGGCAAAAGAATCTGTGCATTCATCAGGGGTAGACACAAAATGTTGGAGTAACTCAGCGGGTCAGGCAGCATCTCGGGAGAGAAGGAATGGGTGACGTTTCGGGTCGAGACCCTTCTTCAGATTGACCCACTGAGTTACTCCAGCATTTTGTGTCTACCTTCGATTTAAACCAGCATCTGCAGTTTTTTTCCCTGTGAATCATCATATCTATTCACCTCATGATTTTGTACATCTCAATAAGATCGGCAATAGAGCCTCCAATAAAGTCCTAGCCTACCCCAAACTCTCCCTGCAGCTCAGGCCCTCAAGAACTGGCAATATCTTTGTAAAGTCTTCTCTGCACATCTTTCCTACAGCACCATTCCCTTTGCTCTACCTATTGTTCTTTGAGTTTGATTTGGTTGTATTTATGAGGTTCACCAGATTGATCCCTGGGATGGCAGGACTTTCATATGAAGAAAGACTGGATAGACTAGGCTGGAATTTAGAAGACTGAGGGGGGGATCTTATTGAAACATATAAAATTCTTAAGGGGTTGGAGAGGCTAGATGCGGGAAGATTGTTCCCGATGTTGGGGAAGTCCAGAACCAGGGGTCACAGCTTAAGGATAAGGGGGAAGTCTTTTAGGACCGAGATGAGAAAACATTTCTTCACTCAGAGAGTGGTGAGTCTGTGGAATTCTCTGCCACAGAAGGTAGTTGAGGCCAGTTCATTGGCTATATTTAAGAGGGAGTTAGATGTGGCCCTTGTGGCTAAAGGGATCAGGGGGTATGGAGAGAAGGCAGGTACAGGTTACTGAGCTGGATGATCAGCCATGATCATATTGAATGGCGGTGCAGGCTCGAAGGGCCGAATGGCCTACTCCTGCACCTATTTTCTATGTTTCTATGTTTCTATGTGTAGTATTATCTGATCTGTTTCGACAGCATGCAAAACAAAGCTTTTCACTGTACCTCGGGACGTGTGACAATAGCACGTCTCAACCTAAACCAAAGAGTGAGGTATTTCTGTCATGTAAACATTCACACCAAAGGGCTTTAGCGACAATGTCAACAGTGGGAATTGTCTGCAGTGACATAGTGATCGACACTTTGAAAACCCATATAAAACAGGTCACACTCGAGCTGCAAAGTGTGTCTTTGGGTGGTCTGCATTTATAGAGTTGTGCCAAACCTTCTGTAAATAATAAAACATTGAGAAAACAAACGTTAACCTTTAGGCTTCAGAGATAAAGCACGGAAACGGGCCCTTCGGCCCACCGAGTCCACGCCGACCGGCGGTCACCCCGTACACTAGTACACTCGGGACAATTTTACAATTTTACCGAAGCCAATTAACCCACAATCCTGTACGTCTTTGGAGTGTGGTAGGAGAGCCCGGAGAAAACTCGCGTGGTCGCAGGGAGAATGGACAAACTTCATACAGACAGCACCTATAATCAGGATCGAACCCAGGTCTCTGGCACTGTAAGGCAGCAACTCTACCGCTGCGCCACCGTGCCACCCCTGTTGACCAGTTTAGTCTAATGACTCAGCCTGGTGAAGGACGGTTCCATATGGTGGATCGTAACAGCAGGCAGTGAATCTTTCGCCTCTAGTCTACAGTGTCCATTCCTTGGCTTTTCACTGTACCTAAGTGCATGTGACAATAAACTCCAACTCAAACTCAAACCCAAAAGAGGCAAAGCCATCAGGTTAAAAGGTTCGACACGACATGCTATCAGAAGAACATTTAATTACCCTCAAACAATGATCAAACTGCAAATCATATTTTTCCAAAATGTTTCCATTTCATTCAAAATAGAATGATGTCTAGAACAGAGTGATAACATTTCAGACAGCAGGGCAAGTTGCCGTCTATATTTGCAGCCGTGTTTAGCACTGAACCACGTTACAGGAACAGACTGAAACAGGAAGTGCAACAACAATGCCCTTTTAACCTTCCAACAATTCCATCATGAATCATCCATTGCCTCGGGCTAAATCATTTTTCATGAGCTACGTATATTTTTGTACCAAATGGAGTCGTAGAGTCAGACAGAATGGAAGGAGGCCCTTCAGCCCAACTCATCCATGCCAACCAAGAAGACTCGTCCATTTGCCCACATTTGGTCCATATTACTCTAATCTAGTCAGAGAGTCATAGAGTCATAGAGTCATACAGTGTGGAAACAGGCCCTTCAGCCCAATTTGCCCACACCGACCAACATGTCCCATCTACACAGGTCCCGCTTGCCAACATTTGGCCCTTATCCCTCTAAACCTGTCCTATCCATGTACCTGTTTAATTGCTTCTTAAATGTTGATAGTAAACCAAACTAGGTAAACCAAATAATACGATCCAACGGTATGAACATTGAATTGGCAAATTTTAGGTTCCACCCCTCCCTCATTCCCCCTCCTTCCCCTGTGCCCTACAGTGGTACACACCCACTTATCCCACTATCCCATCCACTTTCCCCTTCTCACCATCCCATTCCACCAATATAGGTTGCTCTGGCTACACGTTTCACCTCTTCTCTCCGTATCTGACACCCTTTTCACCCTTTTCATCTCTGGCCTTTGTCAACTCACCTGCCTACAAACCCCCCCTCTGCTATATCCACCTATCACTTGCCAGGCTTTGTCCTGCCCCCACTTCTCCTTTCCAGCTTTCATCCCCCCCCCCCCCCCCGCCCACCCCACTACAATCAGTCTGAAGAGGGTCCCCACATGAATCATCACCTATCCCTGTTCTCCAGAGATGCCACCTTACCCGCTGAGTTGCTCCTAGCATTTGTATTGTTTGTTTCTAAACCAACATTGCAGTTTTTCTCTAAATAGACAATAGACAATAGACAATAGGTGCAGGAGTAGGCCATTCAGCCCTTCGAGCCAGCACCGCTATTCAATGCGATCATGGCTGATCACTCTCAATCAGTACCCCGTTCCTGCCTTCTCCCCATACCCCCTCACTCCGCTATCCTTAAGAGCTCTATCCAGCTCTCTCTTGAAAGCATCCAACGGACTGGCCTCCACTGCCAATGCCAATAATCCAGCCATGTTCAGAGATCCAGGCAGAGTCTTTAGAAGCTCCCTTGAAGATGCACAAGCCCCAACTCCAGGAGGCAACTGATGCAAGTAACGAACCCAGATATGATGAAGGTTGCAGCTAATACAATGTAAAGATCAGAATTCGGCAACCTTCCCTCAGAATTTGTACAAAACTCTACGTCTTTATGCTCTCTTCCTGTCTATACTCCCAGGGCAAGGGTGTGTTAGTCACAGTTTAATATTTAGAGATACAGTGTGGAAGCAGGCCCTTCGGCCCAACTGAGCCCACATGGACCAGCGATCACGCACACAGTAGTCCCATCCTACACACCAGGGACAATTTACTGAAGCCGATTAACCTACAAACCCGCACGTCTTTGGAATGTGGGAGGAAACCGGAGCACCTGGAGAAAACCCACGCAGTCCCAGAGAGAACGTACAAACTCTGCACAGACAGCACCCATAGTCAGGATGGAACCTGGGTCTCTGGCGCGGTCAGGCAGCGACTCTACTGCTGCGCCATCGTGCACAGCTCTCTGCACAATGTCCCATCGCACAGTCACAGGGGAGGGAGTTGCAGAGTAAGGCCCCTCTACACTGAGTAACGCTCGAGACTTGCTCTCCTCCCTCTGCACTGCCCCGTCGCACAGTCACAGGACAGGGACAGCACAGGCGAGACAAAGGAATTAACAAGGCAGGAAAATGCATGGTGCGTTAGTATGGATAGTGCACAGAAGTGACGGGTTTAACCTGGTGACCTACATGAGTTCACTCAGGAATGATGGTCAGGTTGATCTGCTCTGGCTAAAATCAAAATCCAGTCACAGAGCATCTGTGTTATGTTATGCTAGGAAAGATGTTGTCAAGCTGGAAAGGGTACAGAGAAGTTTTAAGAGGATGTTGCCAGGACTCGAGGGTCTGAGCCATAGGGAGAGGTTGAGTAGGCTGGGACTCCATTCCGTGGAGCGCTGGAGGATGAGGGATGATCTTGTGGAGGAGTATAAAATAATGAGAGGAACAGATCGGGCAGATGCATAGAGCCTCTTGCCCAGAGTTGGGGAATCAAGGACCAGAGGACATAGGTTAAATGTGAAGGGGAAAAGATTAAATAGGAATCTGAGGGGTAACTTTTTCACACAAAGGGTGGCGGGTGTATGGAACGAGCTGCCAGAGGAGGTAGTTGAAGCAGGGACCATCACAACGTTTAAGAAAGAGTTAGACAGCTACATGGATAGGCCAGGGTTTGGAGGGATATGGGCCAAACGCAGGCAGGTAGGTGGGACTAGTGTAGCTGGGACATGTTGGCCGGTGTGGGCAAAGGGCCTGTTTCCACACTGCATCACTCTTTGACTCTATAGCATCTAAAATGTGGCTGCTACACCATCCAAATACTAGCCTTTTATTAGTTCTAAAGTCTTGCTAAGAACTGAAGTGTAACATCCAAATTATGATGAACTAGGCTTTAGGTAACGCAGGTTTGTAATTATGACAGGATGAAATTGTCTCGATCATTTTGGTATTTATACACGTCAATTGTCAGTATTTAAAGCTGACATTTAACGTTCCAAACCACGTGACAACAGCTTCACCAGAAAAAATCAGCTGCTCACTGGGATTCAAGGTTGTTCCTATCATCTGCAAAACGCAAAGTGCTGGAGGAACTCAGCGGGTCAGGCAGCATCTATGGAGGGATTGGACAGGCAACGTTTCAGGTCAGCCTCCTTCTTCAGACTGATTGTGGTGGGGGGGTAGGGGAGAAAGTAGGAGAAAAAAAAGGTTAGGGGCCATCAAAGGGTGGGTGATTAGTGGATACAGGTGAGAGGGGGCTAAATTGGCAGATGGGTAGATGGAGGCTAAAGATGAACAGGAGATGTGTTGGATAAGGATAGAAGAGGGTACAGAGGAAATTTACTAGAATGTTGCCTGGGTTTCAGCACTTAAGCTACAGAGAGAGGTTGAAGAGGTTGGGTCTTTATTCTTTGGAGCGTAGAAGGTTGAGGGGGGGACTTGATAGAGGTTTTTAAAATTTTAAGAGGGACGGACAGAGTTGACGTGGGTAGGCTTTTCCCTTTGAGAGTGAGGAAGATTCCAACAAGGGGACATAGCTTCAGAATGAAGGGACAAAAGTTTAGGGGTAACATGAGGGGTAACTTCTTTACTCAGAGGGTGGTGGCTGTGTGGAATGAGCTTCCGGTGGAAGTGGTGGAGGCAGGCTCGATTTTATTATTTAAGAGTAAATTGGATAGGTATATGGATGGGAGGGGATTGGAGGGTTATGGTCTGAGAGCAGGTAGATGAGACTAGGTCAGAGAAAGTGGTCGGCGTGGACTGGTAGGGCCGAACGGGCCTGTTTCCGTGCTGTAATTGTTATATGGTTATATGGTTAAGAGGAGTGAAATGTGAAGGATGGATGTAGGTGAGAGGGGAAGGAGGGGGAGGGAGTTGGGGGAGGGGTTGTAGGGTTGGAGAAAGATGGTGCAGGATAGTGGGAGAGATGGGTGCTCACCAGGGCAGGGGAGGGAGCACAGGAAAGAGCAGGGAGGGAAAGGGTGGCGTGTTACCTAAAATTGGAGAATTCATTGTCTGAAGAAGAGTCCCGACCCGAAACGTCACCTATTCCCTTTTCTCCAGAGATGCTGCCTGACCCGCCGAGCACATTTTGTGTCTATCTTCAATGGTCGTATGGTTGAGCTGTAAGTTACCCAAGCTGAATATGACGTGCTGTTAACAACTATTTTTAGAAGGAGTGCGTAGAAGTATTGTTTGGAAACTGCTGAATTTAGCTGGAAAAGAGAGGTGGGGGCAAGAGAAAGCCTGGGAAGTGATGGAGTTGTAAGCTACCCAAGCGAAATACATGAGGTGCTGTTCCTCCAGTTTGCATGTGGTCATATCAGCTGATCAGATCTCTAGTACAGCAGGGCTGAGATTAGCCAGCAACAATCAATTAGGTATTTCTTGCTCCCGATGTAAGCTCCGCACCGTTCCGAACCTGGAGCTTAATGGTTTCTGAGTATTTCAGTTATTTTTAATTTGCAGTTTCTCTGTCGCTGTAACACTATATTCTGCACTCTGTATTCTCGTTTGCTCTACCCATTGTCCTCATGTATGGCACAATCTGCCAAGAGAGCGAGCAAACCAAGGTTTCTATAAGAAAATAACTGCAGATGCTGTTACAAATCGAACGTATTTATTCACAAAGTGCTGGAGTAACTCAGCAGGTCAGGCAGCATCTTGGGAGAGAAGGAATGGGTGACGTTTCGGGTCGAGACCCTTCTTCAGGCTGATGTCAGGGGGGCGGGACAAAGGAAGGATATAGGTGGAGACAGGAAGATAGAGGGAGAACTGGGAAGGAGGAGGGGAAGAGAGGGACAGAGGAACTATCTACAGTTGGAGAAGTCGATGTTCATACCACTGGACTGCAAGCTGCCCAGGCGAAATATGAGGTGCTGTTCCTCCAATTTCCGGTGGGCCTCACTATGGCAAGGTTTCTCATCGTAACTCGGTACACGTGATAATAATAAACTAATACCAATACCAATGTTACATTCACCTACTCTTTCTATCTATCTGTCCATCCATCTCTCTCTCTCTCTCTCTGTCTCTCTATGTCTCTCTGTCTCTCTGTCTCAGTCTCTCTGCCTCTCTCTGTCTCTCTGTCTCTCTGTCTCTCTCTCTCTCTCTCTCTGTCTCTCTCTCTCTCTCTCTCTCTCTCTCTCTCTCTCTCTCTCTCTCACTCTCTCTCTCCCTCTCCCTCTCTCGCTCTCTCTTCTTTCTATCTGCAGATACTAAAATCTTGAGCAAAACACACAAAGTGCTGGAGGGACTCAGTGGGTCAGGCGGCATCTGTGGAGGGGATGGACGGACAAGGTTTTTGTTGTGGACCCTTCTTGAGACTCCAAATGCCCACTGCCCATTCCCTCCACAGATGCTGCCTGACCCGCTGAGTTGCTCCAGCACTTTATGTTTCACTTAGTGCTCTGGGGAACAGGATATCAAACTTAGTCTAAGGAAGCAGGTGTGGGCAGAAGCAACATCGGTAACATTAACCGCTTGAGGGACATTTGAAGGCTGATCATTTTCAAGCAAAAATTAAACTGCTGGAGGAAATCAGGGCGAGTCGAGCGGTATCTGTAGAGGCAATGCTGTAGTCGACATTTCTGAGCATTTTGGCTGCCAATGTCTAACTGAAATGTTGAAACAGTGGTGCAGCCGGTAGAGTTGCTGCCTCACAGTGCCAGAGACAGTGACGTTTCGGGTCGAGACCCTTCTTCAGACCCTGGGGTCATCTTTAGTGCCCTAGATCAGGCCTTGACTGAGGAAACGAGCAAATGAAGATCTAGATCTACCACAAAGACTATGGTCTACTGGGCAACAGTGAACTCCGTCTTCTCCATTTTACGTTTCTCCATCGGCGCCAGAAACAAGGCGACACTTGTTAACAACCTAGGTGAAGTCTGGTGTATAATCTTACCAGGTTGAATGCAAAACAAAGCATTCCACTGTACCTAGGTACATGTGACAATGGAGCATAATTGAACCATTGAACGAGTTTGATCCTGACCTCGAGTAATGTCAGCGTGGAGTTTGCACGTTCTCACTGTGACCGCACGGGTTTTCTCCTGGTGCTCTGGTTTCCTTCCACACACCAAGGCATGCGGGTTCGTACGTGAATTGGCCTCTGTAAATTGCCGTAAAGTGTGATGACGTACTGTAGAACTAGTGTGAACAGGTGATCGATGATCTGCATGGAATTGGTGGGCCCAGGGGGGCTGTTTCCATGCTGTTTCCTCTAAACTAAAAAAATAAACAAATACACAAAATAAGTTTAAAAAATAACAATACAGTGCAAAAAAAACCCAATGTCTGAAGTCCCTTATGCAATCAAGGCAGTCCTGCCACCCCATCCCCGGGCACTTTCCCTTGCAACCGCACGAGATGCAACACCTGTCCCTTTACCTCCCCCCTCAACTCCATCCAAGGACCCAAACAGTCTTTCCAGGTGAGACAGAGGTTCACCTGCACCTCCTCCAACCTCATCTATTGCATCCGTTGCTCCAGATGTCAACTCATTTACATCGGCGAAACCAAACGCGATCGCTTCGCTCAACACCTGCGCTCGGTCCGCGGTAACCAATCTGATCTCCCGGTGGCCGGGCACTTCAACTCCCCCTCCACTCCCAGTCTGACCTTTCTGTCATGGGCCTCCTCCAGTGCCATAGTGAGGCCCACCGAAATTGGAGGAACAGCACCTCATATTTCGCCTGGGCAGCTTGCAGCCCAGCGGTATGAACATCGACTTCTCCAACTTTAGATAGTTCCTCTGTGCCTCTCTTCCCCTCCCCCTTCCCAGATCTCCCTCTATCTTCCTGTCTCCACCTATAGCCTTCCTTTGTCCCGCCCCCCTGACATCAGTCTGAAGAAGGGTCTCGACCCGAAACGTCGCCCATTCCTTCTCTCCTGAGATGCTGCCTGACCTGCTGAGTTAA